>NW_006966076.1:0-6302 GCF_000164805.1 Carlito syrichta
CTTTGGGAGGCCAAGTTGAGACCACCTTGGGCTACTTGATGAGACCTCATCTAAACAATAAATAAAAGAAAACTTAGCTGGGTGCGGTAGTGCACGCCAGTAGTTCCGGCTGCTTGGAAGGCTGAGGCAGAAGGATCACCGGAGCCCAGCAAGTCACTGCTGGGGTGGCTGTGAGTGTGCCACTGCACTCCAGCCTGGGTGATGGAGTGAGAATCCATCTCAAAAAAATAAATAAAATAAATAAATAAATAAATAAATATATATATATATAAACACACACACATATATATACACACACATGACACAAAATCTTCTGAAATTAAATTCTTTACCATATGATTACTAAGAATATCTGCTTCAAGACCTAGTTGCCATCTTGAACAAAACATGTATTCTTCAATTAGATGAAGAGTTTAAAATGTGTGCTTAATAAAATTAATTGGAAAACACAGAGAAATCTTCTTGTAATATGGATTGAGAAAGGGATCCAATGTTATAGATTTCTACTTTTTTTTTCCTTTTTAAAAATCAGCAATGAGGTATTGTCATGTTGCCCAGGCTGGTCTTGACCTCCTGGGCTCAAGAAATTCTCTCACCTAGGGTTCCTGAGTAGCTGGGACTACAGGTATGAACCATTGTGCCCAGCTAAATTTATATAATTTCTTGTATTATTTTCATCTAATTACAGAAGTAAGGATAAAGTAGAGAAAAAGCATTCTCCTAGAAATGATATAATTCCAAAAAAGAGATGTGTCCAGGAAAATTTTGTGCTCTGTGCTGTGTAGTTGTGAAACTGTAAGGCATCAGAGAGATTCCATGATGACAATCATGAGTATCCAGATCCATTAAAGATTCATCGAGGCATAAGTATGATAAAAGTCATATTAGTGTAATTTAGAACTTACAGTAAGAAGACTTATTCAAATTAATCTTGACAAAATTTAATATTTTCTCTGGTGGGAAAGCTTTTTCTCATATTATTTTCCTGTCACTAGTTTTTTCCAACCCATTATTTTTTCAGCCTCCACCCTCTTAAAGTTTTGATCAATCCTTTGTTATCTGCCAAAGTAAAAACTAAGATTAGAAATCCAACACTCATATTACTGTCAAATGTTTTTGTCTGACCTACTACAAACATATAGCAATGATGATAGTTAGAATGCTGCTTGGTTTTAACAGTAAATAATAACCCACAAACTAGATTCAGATCAAGAATATTCATTCCTCAAAAGATCAATTTACCTTGGTGCCATTATCATCTGGTGTAGATTGTGGGTGTTCACTACTCAGTTTGCCGGAAAGCCTTTAGAGTAAAAATATATGACAAAAATGAGTGGGTTCATTTATTCAAAAACAAAACCTAGTGGTTCATACCTGTGTGACCTCACAAAGGAAGAAAACAAACAAAATCGGGGGGAAAGTCAGCTATCTGTATGTTAAATGTTGTTTCTTGATATAATTAAAATATAATCCCAATTTAGAAATGATGGAGTTAACCATTCTCATCTCCACTTCTCCCAACCTATGATGTATTTCAGGAAAACTCGACCTTAGTTCCCTAAGAACTAGTGAGAGTCAATAGTTTAGCAGAGGCTGACAATAATTCATCCTCACAAATTGTCTCTCCTGAAGCCTGAACCGAAAGTCCCATTAACGGCTAAAATAACTTTTGTTATCTGAACTGGAACTAACCTAATAAGCTAAACCAAGTTAGAGAAATATACTACCTCATCATCATTATCTGGTTCAGAGACTAATCTGTGTCAATGTAAAGGGGAAGCCTTGGTTTTTAGTCTCACCCTATCCCCCAGACTGGAGAGCAGTGGCGCACTCGCAGTCACCCAAGCATCGACTTTCTGGGCTCTGGTGATCCTTCCATCTCAACTGTCCACCATATGGCTGGAACTACAGGCGAGCGCTACCACAACCTTGGTTCTTTAGCACTGGAATCACTTAAGCAGGTCACATTGATTCCCCTTACCGTAAACCAGTATAGGAGTCCCCCAAAACGCTTGATATTTTGGTAAGCAGAATGCACAAAAGTCAAAGTACAAATGTACATTCTAGAGTGGGAATACTCTTCCCAGAATGATTAAAACATTCAAAATTATAAAATCCAATTAATTTCCCTATATAGATCGTGCCTTATTCAGGTCCACATAAACTAGCAAGTCCTTAAAAACCATCATAAGTACTCAGATACCCAAGGAGAGAGGCTGGTTAAAAATCTGAGTCCTGGAAGTTGTATCTCTACTTCCTTAAGTACTTTGAAAGGATGGGCTAAATGAACAACAGCAGAAGGTGTCTATTTCCCTGCCTCTGGCAAAGAAGTTAAGAATAGAGTCCCAGTCCCCTGCCTCCAGTGTAGGCTTGATAGCAGCTACCCAACTGAAGCTCCTTGGAGGGTTTGCCAGTCAATCCAACACCTACCCAACCCTACATGTACATGGGAAGGACATCAGTGAATTACAGAAAGAGGCAAATGTGGGGGGGCACCTGACCTGGGCCACAGATCTGAGGAGTATGGCAACCTTTAGCCCTCTAGTACTTAAGGTGCTCAAACACTCTGTAAGATGGGGGTTAGAAGTGCACGATACTATATTACTATCTACTGTAGAAACTCTTTCCAATGGCTCAAATTCTTTGAGCATCTTTCAATAGAAACCTTCAAGTGTATCAACTTTTCCAACTCAACAAACAAAACAGCAGCAACCTGTTCAGAACTCCCTTGGAACCCTTATTTTAATATGCCTTTTGAGATAATGCCCCACCTCCTGTAGCCTTCCATCCTATAAGTAAACTCTATCACACTTATAGTCAATCCCAACATTCAGATCTCTTTTCTTATTCCTGTACAAACCACTGGTGTTTCTCTTCAAACATGGCCTTCCTCTGCTCATTCCTTTCTTATCCACTTCCACTGGGTCCACCAGCCAATTTCATTCTTGGTCTCTTCCATTGGGTTCACCAAACGCTCCCTTTTTCTATTATTAAAAACTCACTGACAGGATAATAAAGGAAGAGTATGGGACTTTAATTAAAGAAACCTGATTTCACATCTCATTTCTACTGTTTCCTATACCCATATAAGTCACTTTATCTCCTTGAGTTTTAGCTTCTTCATCTGAGCAACCACTTTATCAGGGTGTTAAACACAGCTGTAAGAATTGGAGAATATTTTTACTAGTCACTAAGATTTTTTAAAATACTGAAATTCTATGTGCTTTTGATTCTGTCTATAGAAAGTTGGGGAATACTTAGCTGGCTGAAATGAGAACAATAACAGAACAATCAAAACACCAAGAAAAGCATAGGAGAAAGGCAAAACCAAAAATGTTTATGGAAATATCATAGAAGAGAGAAAATAAAGATACCAGAGAAAAAGAAAAGGCTGCATGGAACTAGACAGGATGCTAGCCTGAGGAAAATACATACTGGGAAGTCAGTAATAAGAGAAATAAATTAGGAATATGCTCTCAATGGGTTCTCAATATAAATAACAGAACATATTGCATACAGGGATATCCTTCACTTACAGTAAAATAATTCCCCTCTAGGACTTACCTGGACTTGTTTGTGTAAAACCTATGGCCTGATGCTACAGTTAAGCGAGATTTGCCCTGAAACCTTAGATAGTGAAAACAAAGTACCAGTTACCACTGCAACTGTCAAATACAAAAGACAAACTCTTGGACCAACCAGGCTTTTCAGAAAGACTCTGAAAGAGACTTCGCACATAACTAATCTGACTTTCTGAGCAAAGTTACACAGGCCTCTATCAATCTATGCTGAGGGGCAAAATAAGGTATTTGTGAGACAGGCAGGCTGATGATAAAATCATGTGTCAGTTATTTGGTAACTGTGGAATCACTGGCCAGTCCACCTCTCTGAACCACAATTGCCTCATCAGCAAAATGTAGGTTATCATACAACAGGTACTTTGGAAAGCTGTGAAATGACTATCTGAGATAAATGTCAAGCATAAAACATCACATCTCGTCCAGAGTAGAACACTCAACAGATATCAGTTTCTTATCTCTGTACTCTCTTAGTTAACACACAAATTTTTTAAAATCAGAGAAATCTTACCTGGTTAAACAGTCTTCAGAGCTCCCATCCACTATTAAAAACAAAAGCAAAATACATTACAAATCAACAATAGTGAAAAATAGAAAATTAGAAACATATGCATGGTGGCTCATGCCTGTAATCCCAACTACAAGGAGGCTGATGTGGGGGAACTGATTGAGGATCCCAGAAGTTTCAGACCAGCCTGGGCACATGTAAAAAATATGTACTCATCGACTGTTTATGTTATCAGTCATATTTCTGGTCAATGGTAGTCTATTTGCTACATTTCAAGGGGAATCAAAAGTTACATGCTGATTTTGGTTGCACAAAGCATCGTTGTCCTTACACCCATGTTGTTCAAGGAACAACTGTAATTCATGTTCACTTACTGAATATATCCATTTATTATAAAATAAAATGGAAGATCCATTTTTACAAAGAGTCCAATTGTTCATATTGTGACCACAGAGGAAAAATACAACATACTAATTCAAAACTAATTTTGTCCTTATTTACATAAAAATGTCATATGAATTTTAGGGATCATATTTAAATAAGCAATCTTTTCCAGGGAATACTGCGTGAGATTCTAAACTGTCTATAATATACTTTTTAATAATTGTAAATTCTAGACCGCAAAGAAATAAATTTCAAAAATGTATACATACAATTTACACACTGATTTTTCTTCTTGCTCTTTGGGGTGAAAACTTCCTTACTCTACTATTTGTTATCCAGGGTAGGATTCCCAAGAGTAATTAACTATCAGAAGTCTTACCTGGATTGCTATTCTCTAGAGATACAGGTGTAAATATCTTTTCTTTCTCTTCTTTATATTTTAAAATTTGTTGATGAATTCTATGTATTAGAACATAACAGACAAAATTACTTTTTAATATTGATATGAAAAACATGTAGCAAATATATTACATTCTTAGAGTATTTCAGAGAGTATCAGGGCTAATATCAGAACTTTAATTAACTCATACAATTAAAAAGTACAAGGTCTACAAACTTCTTATTAAGCTTCTCATTGAAAAAGAAAAATGATAAAGTGAAGCAACCATGAGCTAATGGCAGTATAGCTCAGTAAAACAACTAACTAGCATAAAATCATAGAGAGTATTTCTATCTCAGACGAAGCCCTAGCTTGTACACCAACAGCTATTTGCTCTGGGACAAGGGCTTGCTTCTCCTAAGCTCCATTTCTTCTTCCAAAAGAAAAAAAGAAGAAAGAATCTTACTGCCTTATTTCACTAGGTTGTTAAGGTGATTTCATGAGATAACATTTTTAAATGCTCAGAGACATAGTGAGAAAATGGAACAATTTACTCTTGAACTTTAATGCTAAAATTATTTTGGAATTCCCAATAAAATCCAATGTGTGTTTTTTCATGGGTTCTAATATTCAATGTTGCAGTTTTCAGAAAATATTATTAAGTCCTAATTTTGTTATTAGTTGTTCTAGTCTTTGTGGCTGGTAACTCAGAACAGTTGAGCTATTTCATAATTTGTAATAAAATTTATTTTTATGTATAAGATCACATCAAATTGGGGATAACATAATTGTCCTCCATTCCTGAGCTAATCCATCACACCAAGAAAAGAAAACTAATAGATCTTAAGACCTGGACTCATCTACTTCCAGTACTTTCCCACCCACTCAAACTCTGGATCAGTTCATCATTCCAAGAATGACATTAAACTGACCAGGTGCAGTGACTCAGCCTGTAATCCCAGCACTTTGGGTGGCCGAGGTGAGAGGATTACCTGAGCCCAGGGGTTTGGGAACAGCCTGGGCAACTTCATTGAGACCTCATCTCTACAATAAATCACAAAAACTAGCCAGGCATGGTGGTGTGCATCTGTTGCTCCAGCTACCTGGAAGGCTGAGGCAGAAGGATTGCCTAAGCCCAGGAGGTAAAGGTTGTGGTGGCTGTGAACATGCCACTGCACTACAGCCTGGGCAACAAAAACAACTCAAAAAAAAAATACATTAAACCTCTATGTTCACCTCCCAGTAATGTTGAAGACAAAACCTTATTTTTAAAAAATTTAGTTCCACAAAGGAGATGAAAGTTGACACTTTCTCATTTCCAAGGAACCTACCGACAACCTATTTGCACACAAAATCCCAGGTGTTACTCAGTTCTGTTCATTTCACAGATCACATTACCTGAATATTTTTGTAGTGGAGAATCGTGATTTCATATTAGATGCCACCCATTTTT
>NW_006966077.1:0-671 GCF_000164805.1 Carlito syrichta
AAAATCAATTAAACACAGACACACACACACACACACACACACACACACACACACACACACACACACATCCAATACAAAATGAAGGGAGAGGCTCTGAGGTGGTGAGACCTGGAGCCAGCAGTCACTCCTGGCAGCTTCTTCCTGGGAAGGGCTTTGCTGATTAAAAAATAAAATGGTGCTCAGCTTCTGTGCCCTAGGGAGCAAAAGGGTCAGGCAGAGCAGCTGTGACTCCAGCCGCTTCACCAGTAGAGACCTGGTTGCTTGCTCCCAAGTCCCCAGTCCATCACTCACATGCCCACTTACTCACAGGCATGCATGCAAAAATGTCCATAAACTCACTCACTCACACAGGACCTTGCATAGTCTGACTGGCTCTGCTGCCATCTTCCCAGAGGTCCTTCATATCATCTTACGCTTGAGTTACTGCAATCTGTAGACTCCCAGATTCCACATCTCACCCTCCTATTCATCATTTTTAATCCTTCCAAACTACTTTTCAGAGAAGACTGAGTTTCTGACATCACACAGCTGATGAATTCTGTGTTTAACATACCAATTTCTATATTATCTGATCTCTTTTTCTGATTTCTTTGCCATTATCCAAACCTTCCTGGAAGTCAATTCACAGTGACTTCCTACACCACCTTCCTCTTAGCATTCTCTAGCCCCTT
>NW_006966078.1:0-803 GCF_000164805.1 Carlito syrichta
AGACCTTCAAACACTGCATAACATAAGAAAAGAGTGAGCATCACAAATATTTCTTAGTTAGGCTTTTTCTCATTTATTTTTGTTAAATAACTAGCTTAGACAAGAACAATGTTAAATTGTGAAAAATGTTGTTCTGTGTTTACCTAAGGACAAAAAAGTGGAAAAAAAGAAAATCAATACAGCTGGGTTAGAGGTCAGAGTGGCAAAAAAAATTGTGTAGTTAAAGTCTTTTCTTTCCATAGGGCAGGGAGAAGTAGATAAGACTGCCTAGATGTGAACTAGGAGGCTGAACTGTAGGCCATTGGAGAGCCACTTTGATCATGTGGCTCTCCACACTTTGCAGGGATGATGTATGCATGTTGGAGAAGATGGCTGGGGCATTTGGTCTCATTAATTTCACATGCTTGAAGAGACTGTTTAACATCTAGTTCTATTCACCAGTATTTACCCCTTCTGTCTGCAAGAAATACACTTTCAATCACAGGGACTTCATACTACATGTCTTGGATAGTTGCCTACTCTCATTTAAGATAATTACAAGGCTTTCTACATTTATTAAATTGTCAGTGTGATTATAAGAGATCCATGGTTTTGATGACAGTAAAGTTTGGAAAGAGGAGATTCTCAAAAAATTAAAAATAGAACTACAATATGATACAGCAATTCCACTCCTGTCTATATGGTCAGAGGAAATAAAATCAGTGTGTAAAAGAGATCTCTGCACTCTCATGTTTATTATAGCACTATTGAAAATAGCCAAGATATAGAAACAATGTGTCTATAAACATGAAAACATAAAGAAA
>NW_006966079.1:0-706 GCF_000164805.1 Carlito syrichta
CTAGTCTCTTGGGAAATGAATCAATATAAATTTGAAAATAATACAATCACCCAACCATTTAAAAAATAAAATAAAATTTAAAACTTCAAAAGAAAATAAAAGAAAATAATATGACCATTATACTGTTACGCTGTAATCTCATACTTTAACAGCTGCTTATTGAAAAAGAGAAAAAACTGATAATCACAAGCAACTTCATTAACTGATGGCTGTTTTCTTTTAAAAAATGGATTTTACCTGTCTGACTTTGAATCAACCAGTTATAATGACCAAAAATAATAGAAATTTTTTTCAAATATGCACACTTCTAAGCTGGAAATATTTGCTCAAGATGTGGTTGAACTGTGTCTGTCACACTGGAGAGCTTTAAATAATTCTTTTACAGTGGAGTGTCAAATAATGCTCTATTCTTTTCAAACAGTTAAGTCACTTTGGCACCATCTCATCATGGTCTGATCATCTCATTTTCTTTCTTTAAATGAGAACCAGAGAATGGTATGGTGCTTTGTCTCTGTTTCCTTGCTTTTATAGCCCCCATGGCAATATTTCTTTCTTTTTTGTCCTTGTCAGTTTCATCACTTTGACCTCAAGTGTGTTTTTCAGCCCTCATAGCAACTTATAACATCCCAGGCTCTGCCATGCAAAGATG
This sequence comes from Carlito syrichta, assembly GCF_000164805.1. Classification (NCBI taxonomy): domain Eukaryota; kingdom Metazoa; phylum Chordata; class Mammalia; order Primates; family Tarsiidae; genus Carlito; species Carlito syrichta. The sequence goes on from NW_006966079.1 coordinate 650, forward strand.
CCTTTCACTTTGTAAGAACCATCTATGCCTTGATGTGGTACAGATACTTCCCTTCTA
>NW_006966080.1:0-3486 GCF_000164805.1 Carlito syrichta
CAAAGAATAGAATCATAATCGTCTACAGAGAGGGATAGCTGAACTTCCTCCTTCCCTGTTTGGTGACTCCAGATTTCTTTCTGTTGCCTCATTGCCCTAGCTGGGACGTCCAACACGATGTTGAACGGGGAGGGGTGAGAGTGAACAGGAGGGGTGAGAGTGGGCATCCTTGGCTTGTCCCTGCTTTCAGGGGAAATGCTTCCAACTTAGGTCCATTGAGCAATATGTCAGCTGTGGGTTTATCGCAGATAGATGGCTCTTACTATCGTGAGGAATGTTCCTTCTATGCCTAGGTGTTCAAGGGTTCTTCTCAGGAAGGTGGCTGCATTTTGTCCAAATATTTTCCTGCATCTAATCATATAATCATGTGGTTCTTGTTTCAATATCTGTTGATGTGTTGGATTGCATTTAACCTTGCATCCTGGAATTGAAGCCTACTTGGCCACGGTGGTTGAGTCTTGTGACGTGTTGTTGGATCCAAGTTGCTGGAATCTTGTTGAGAGTTTTTGTATCTGTGTTCTTCAAGGAGACTGGTCTGTCATTCTCTTTCCTTCTTGGGTCTTCCCAGGTTTGGGTATCAGTGTGATGTTCGCCTCATAAAAAGATTTGGGGAGAGATCCACCTTTCTCATTTGCCTAGAATACTTTGAATAGTATTGGTATCAGCGCCTCGTTGTATGGATTATAGGATGATACCGGTAAGCTGTGTGTCCAGGTATTTTTTTTTTTTTGTAGGTAGTTTTCTTATGAGGGAGTCCATTTCCTGGGCTGTTATTCATGAATGTAGGGTTTCGGTTTCTTCTCGAGACAACCTTGGGAAGTTGTGTGATATTAGAAAGTCCTCCAAGGCATTTAGGAGTTTGAGTTTGTTTCCTGAGAGGTGTGCATAGGAATGTCTGATAACCTCCTGAATTTCCTCAGGGTCGGTTGAACCTTCCTCTTTTGCATGTCTAATGTTGTTGAACTGGGCTTTTTCTCCCGTTGTCTTAACTCCATCTGGCTAGGGGTCCATCAATCTTATTTATTCTATCAAAGAACCGGCTTTTTGTTTCATTGATTTTTTTTTTTTTTTTCTATGACACTTCTGTCTTCTGTATCCTGTAGTTGGGACTTTATTTTTGTGATCTGGATACTTCTGTTGAAGCTAGTGTTTTGGCAGTCTTGCCTTTCCAGCTCCCTTGGGTGTGACGTTAAACTGCGAACTCTCCATCTTTCTGTTTTCTTAATGTGTGTGTATATGAGGAATCATAATCTTCCCTCTTTTTTCTGCTTGGGTGGCATCCCAGAGATTCTGGTAAGATACAGCTTTATTTTCTTTAGTTTCCAGGTATCTGTTAATGTCTGCCTCAAAACCCGTGTTGACCAGGAGTCATTCAGTATTATGTGATTTAGCGTCCATGTCTCTGTGTGTTTAGGGGGGATCTTGTTGGCAGTGACACATTTCATTTTTGCTCAATTGTGATCTGAGCTGATGCTCGGTATTATGTCAACTCTACGAATATTTGTTTATGGTTCATTTATGGCCGATATGTGGTCGATCTTGGCGTGCGTTCCATTTGGTGAGTAGTGGTATGTTTAATCCATGGTGTTTGGGTGGAGTGTTCTGTAGCTATCTGTTGAGTTCAGTTTGGTCAAGCATCAAGTTGAGGTCCCAGATCTCTTTCCTGATTTTTTACCGGGACAGTCTATCAAGGGTTGTTTGCAGAGTATGGAAGCCCCCAGTTATAATTGTGTTAGAGTCAACGTCATCTTTTAGTGTCCTCAGCAGTTGTGTTATAAATCCCGGGGGGCCTGTGTCCGGTGCATAGATGTTTAGCATGGATACTTCTTGTTGGTGGAGCTTTCCCCACCATACAGGATCGCAGCCTTTACCGCTTGATCTGTTCTGAAATTGCAGCAGCTGGTTTTCAGGCCTCTCTTAATCCCATTTATGCTGCTTTAAGTCAAAAGGCATCTTCCGGAGAGTCTTGCCCTCTGCATTGTCTCCAAAACGAAGAGGAAGCGAGGCCTACCCAGGTCCTTTCTCTCCACGTAAGGAGCAAAAAGTGCCAGTGGGGCTTAGGGGTTATGACCTGCAGCCTCGACGTGGACGAAACTCACCGTGACCCTCGTGCTGTTGTGCAGCCGTCAGACATCCCAAAGCCAGCCTGGGTTGCTCATGCCTATCATGAGAATGTTTTTAGCCTCTCTGGGATGACGCCCTCCCTACAGCTTATTCATCAGGATGAGGACTCTTGTTCCATACCTGACCAAATGCACGAATGCCTTGAAAGTCTTCATGAAAGCCTAGGACATTTTCCACTCTGGATATCCACGCCCTCTGAATAAGTCCCTAAAGGATTCCCACACTGGGCTCCAAGACCCTCGTTTTCTTCTGGTTTATGGTGCAGTCACCAACTCTGTGTCCCTCCTCCCCCCGCCTTAGTTTGAATGTGAGTCCACTCTGCGAGAAAAGGAGGTCCACATTATCTGGACACCACAGCCAGGCGCTAGAGAGCAGCGTGTGGTATCCCTGGTCTCAGCCTACCGGGGTAGAACCACCGCGCCCTCCACCAGCTTCCTGTGCTCCTACCGGGAAGTCTCCACAGCTCCTGCGTTCCTGGAGCAGCTGTTCAGCAGGTAAGCGTCTGTCCACTCCAAGGCACCGTGGTGACTCTGACGTCTGCTAGCTTTGTCGTAGGGCTATCACAGCAGCTCTCTGAGCTCCCGTTTGTTCCTGGGAGAAGTCGCTGGAAGACCATGAACCTCATAAGATGCTTCTACATACTGAGTGGTCTAACGCATGTCACTTAGCCACTAGTGTTTGGCTCCATGTAAATGCCGCTGGGTGTGCTGTGGTGGTTCATCTTGATGATTTTTCTCTCTTTCCTCATTGAAGAACCTCTCCACAACACACCTCAACAGCCTTCATTCCTCTCCAGCTGGAAAAGCAAAGAGAACGCACATGTCTTTCTTCATTTCTCTTGATGTTCTTAAACCATACTTTCAATCTGTTTAAAAACGTTATCGTATTTGAAAGATGTGGGGTATAATTCAGGATTAGGAATCCAAGCGGTCACGGTACAGACAAAGTTTGGGCCTCCCTTTGGTTCCCACTTTGCCTGGATTGAGATGAGGTATCCTAAGTTGCTCTGAGATTCCTCCTAACTGGCCATTGTCCTTGACGCAGACCGGACTTTGGTCCCTGGATGCCGGCAGAAGCCCTAGGCCCACTCCCGCACCTGAGAAGGTCCTTCTTGGGAGTTCCCTCATGAAACACACACGTGTCAAGCACTCACCTTGTTCAGGCACTTTTCTCATCACTTGACATAGTTGAATGAGCACAGCAGATGCCAAACACTGGGACTCCTCAGTTGTACTTGAGGAGTCACACACACACACACGCTAGGCATCCTGAGCAGGTCATGCGCACAGAATGTTCTAGGCATGGAAGCATTCTTGTATATTCTGACCATGATGACGACAGAGCGCTGGGCCCAGCCTAAAA
>NW_006966081.1:0-790 GCF_000164805.1 Carlito syrichta
AATAAAATCAGTGTGTAAAAGAGATCTCTGCACTCTCATGTAAATTATAGCACTATTGAAAATAGCCAAGATATAGAAACAATGTGTCTATAAACATGAAAACATAAAGAAAATGTGATACACACACACACACACACACACACACACACACACACACACACACATATACACAATGGAATACTATTCCGCTTTTATTTTTTATTTTATTTATTTATTTATTTATTTATTTATTTATTTGAGTTGGAGTCTCACTCTTTCGCCCAGACTGGAGTGCAGTGGCCGCTCCCGGCCACCGCAGCCTCACCTGCTGGGCTCCGGCGATTCTTCCGCCTCAGCCTTCCGAGTAGCTGGAATTACAGGCATGCGCTACCACGCCCGGCTGATTTTTTGATTTATTGTAGAGATGAGGTCTTACTGCCCAGGCGGGTCTCGAGCCCGCGGGCTCAGGCAATCCACTCACCTCAGCCTCCCAAAGGCGCGGGATTACAGGCTGAGCCACCGAGCCTGGCTTATTCCGCTTTTAAAAAAGAAAGAGGAGAGATATTTACTTTGGCCTCTACTCTAGAACACTAAAATTTTACATCCAACAGTTATCAATGTTGCATTGGGGACATCAGAGTATCTACCATGTACCTCACATTCATTTGAAAGAGTTGATTTGTAAATTTGGCCACAATCAATTAGAAATAGACTTTGTCTCTTCTGAACAGTTCACTTGATTTCCATCATGGCTAGATTTCAGTTCTAAAGGTTAGCCCTATTTTGAGTACTGGCCTCAAGAGGAAAAGAA
>NW_006966082.1:0-465 GCF_000164805.1 Carlito syrichta
GACAAGTGAGTCACAGAGGGACCTGGAGGAGTCCAGGGACCCAGATCTGTGTGGCCCAGCAGGGGTCCTACGGAACTGGTGGAGATGCCGACCACATCTGCTTTGCGTTGAGCGACCCAGGCGTCTCTGTGACTTCCCAGGTAGAGAGATAGGCCAGGGGGGAAGATGGCCCTCGCTGATCCCCAGGGTCTTCTGCCCTAACAGCCCAAGGGGATGGCGCTCAGTAGCAAAAAGAGCCTGTTCCTGTCGCACCTAGCCTGGCTGGGCTTTCCCCGGGCCAAGGCTCCTCTCCCGATGGACATGACAGGCTACTGCCATTCCTGAGGAAGAAGGCTGCTCTCTGGGGGCCCCTGGAGCTTAGAACACATCCCCAGAGAGTTTGGAGTTTCTTCCCTTGACTCAATGCCCTCACTCCCACAGAAACGGACACCCCGAGACTGTGGTGTTTTTCCTGCTGCCTCGGGA
>NW_006966083.1:0-793 GCF_000164805.1 Carlito syrichta
TCCAGCAGGCTAGCCAGCTGACTTAATTACCTAGCTACCTAGCTACCCAGATGGCTAGCAACTTGAATTAATTTTCTGACTTAACCACCTATCCAGCTAGCTAGCCAGCTGACTCAACAACGTCACTTAACTCATTAGTCAGCTGGCTAGCCAGCTGACTTAACTAGCTGACATCAGTAGATAGCCAACTGGTTAGCCAGCTTACTTAATTAACTAGCTACCTATATATCCCGCTGGCTTGCCAGCTGACTAGTTGACTAAGTACCTAGCTACTTAGCTATCCAGCTGACTAGCGAGCTGACTTAACTAGGTGACTTAACTGGCAAGAAAGCAGGCTAGCCAGCTGACTAAACTAGTTGGGTACACAAGTAGGCAACTGGCTAGCCAGCTGACTTAACTAGCTGACTTAACTAGCTAGCCAACTGACTTATCTAGCTGACTAAACGAGTTAACAAGATAGTGAGCTGACTTTACTACTGGAAATAAATAGTTAACTACTTAACTAGCTTATTTATATAGCTAGTTAGCTGACATAACAAGATGACATAACTAGCTAACTTGCTATCCAGCTAACTTAACTAACTGAAATAACTAGCTACCCAGCTCTCTAGCCATCTGATTTAACTAGCTTTTTAACTAGCTAGCGAGCTGGTTAACCAACTGACTTAAGTAGGTAACATAACTAGCTAGCCAGATGGCTAGCCAGCTGACGTAATTACATAGATACCATGATAGGCAGTTGGCTAGCCAGCTGACTTAACTAACTGACTTAACTAGCTAGTGACCTGACATA
>NW_006966084.1:0-793 GCF_000164805.1 Carlito syrichta
CTACACTGTTGGTGGGAGTGTAAACTAGTGCAACCTCTGTGGAAAACAGTGTGGCAATTCCTAAAAGCTCTAAATGTCAACCTCCCATATGACCCTGCAATCCCCCTACTGGTAATATATCCTGAAGAACTCAAATCACTCTATAAAAATGATACCCACACACGTATGTTTATCGCAGCATTGTTTACAATAGCAAGAACCTGGAAGCAACCATGCTGCCCATCAAAAGAGGACTGGATTTTTAAAATGTGGTACATATACACGATGGAATACTACGCAGCCATAAAAAAGAACAAAATCATGAATTTTGCAGCAACCTGGATGGAACTAGAGTCTATAATACTGAGTGCCCTCTCACAGAAACAAAGATCCGAGTATCACATGTTCTCACTCATATAATGGACCTTGAACATCCAATGTAATACTATAAGAAAATGACTGACGGTAGTGGGAAACTATGGGGCAGGGAGGGAGATGGGATTAACAGTAACAAATATCTGTCTGGGGACGGGGAACCACCTCTTATCAGCAGGGTGCCTGATGAAACGTAATTGTATACCTAACCCTTAACTATACACCACAACATCATAATAAAAAATACTGATAAAATAAATAAATAAATAGCAACTAAATCTTTTCTTTACATATAACAGAACCACCTCAACAAATATCTGCTTATCTAGATTTTCATGACAGACTTCCATTCTTGGCCTTTTTTGGAATATACTTGAATAGGCACATTAATAATAATAAATTATTCCTATCAAAGTCCTAGGGTTGCTTTCTACACTTT
>NW_006966085.1:0-558 GCF_000164805.1 Carlito syrichta
CCTAGATGTTAGGTCTTTGTCGGACATATAGTTGGAAAATATAAATCCAGTCTGTGGGCTGTCTCCCTGCTCTCTTGAAGGTTTCTTTGGCTTTGCAGAAGCTTGTGAGTTTGATGAGGTCCCTCTTTATCTTATCTCTTATGGCATGGGCACTTGGGGTTTTGATCAGGAATTGGTTGTCAGTTCCAATTTCCATAAGGATTCTTATAGTTTGAGGTTTTATGTTTAGGTCTTTGATCCATTTAGAGCTGATCTTTGTGTATGGGGATAGGTAGGGATCTTGTTTTAATCTTCTGCATGTGGTCAGTCAGTTTTCCCAGCACCATTTACTGAATAGATTCTCCTCTCCCCAGTGGTTGGTGGTGGAAGCTTTGTCAAAGATGAGTTGGTTGAGAAATTGAGATTTTGGTTCCAGAATTTTTATTCCGTTCCATTGATTTATATGCTTGTTCTTGTACCAATACCAGGCTGTTTTGATTATTTTTAGCTTTTATAATAAAGCTTAAAGTCTTGGGAATGTGATACTTTCCTGCTTTTTTTTTTGCTGAGGATTGTTTT
>NW_006966086.1:0-809 GCF_000164805.1 Carlito syrichta
TTCCCAATTCCTCAAGAACTTTATGGGATTCTTTCTCTTGATATCCAAGCAACTGGAATTCTAGGTCACCATGAAATATCTTGGCGTCTTGCTGAGAATGAAGCAGGAATTTCAGTAATGGCGGTCCTCATATACAGAATACTACACGACCTGTTGCTACAGAAGAATAAGGAATCTTGGTTATAGGAGGCCTCCATCCCAAAAACCTACAGACCATCTTGCTAAGAGATAACCACCATTCGGGTTTTGGGAGTAGGAATCTGGATAATGGGAGTCCTCATACACAGGAAACTGCACTGTCTATTGCTAAAGCAGAATAAGGAATCTGGTTTACATGTGTCCTCCACCCCAATAAAACTTCAGGGTTTTATGCTAAGGGCTAAACACGAAATTGAGTTTTTGAAGCATAAACTAGGGAAATGAAATGCTCCTATACAGAAAAATGCACTGACATTTCCTAAAAAGTATAAGGGAAGTGGGAGACATTTTTTCTCAATCTTCAAAAAAATATACGTTGTCTTCCTAAGATCTAAACAAGAATCAAGATTTCGACGCATGTATCTGTGAAGAGGAGTACTCATATACAGGTAACTGCACTACTGTTGCTAAAAATAAAGAATCTGGTTTATACAAGTCCTCACTACTGAAAATCTACAGGGCATCTTGCTTATGGCTAAAGAAGAATGAGGGATTTGAGCCATGAATGTGGGTAATAGTAATCCTCATATACAGGAAACTACATGGATTCTTGCTAATAAGAGAGAAGAAATCTGTTTTCCACGATTCCTCTTTCAAAATTTTACATGACT
>NW_006966087.1:0-677 GCF_000164805.1 Carlito syrichta
CCAGGAACATGACTGTTGTTCACCGCTAGCCTTGAAATCGTGGGCTGTGGCAATCCTTCCACCTCAGCCTCTGGGACATCGGGAACCTCAATCCCAGACACCCTGTTTCAATGGGTGAGGAGAGGGAGTCTCCCTGTATGGCTCTGGACTCCAGCCATCCTCCTGCCTTGGCCTCCCAGAACACTGGGATTCCATTCGTGGGCTGCCATAACAGGCCTACTGGTTCATTTTTCATGAAGGATTGAGGCCAGACTCAGGGGCTCAGCCTTGTTATCCCAGCGCTTAGGGAGGCCGAGGCCAGTGGCAGGCCTAAAACAGTGGTTCGAGACCGGCCCAGGCACGTCAGCAAGACCTCGTCTCTACACTCTCAAATGAGCCATCTGTGGTGGCACACACCTGTCGTTCTGGCTCCTCAGAATGCTGGGAAACCAGTCCCCGGAGCTTGGCATCCATTTGTGTATGGAGTTGGGATCATCATGAACAGACAGGTTATTTAGAAGGACTCCCCAGGCTTGAGTCTAGAGTTCCTGAAAGATGGTGAATCTGCTGACAATTGGATTGTGGCTTTGGGAGGCCAAGGTGGGGGATCATTGGAGACTGGAATTTCGAAACCAGCCTGGGCCACGTAGCGAAACCTCGTCATTTCCTAGAATGCAACACTGGAGTTGTGTGTGGTG
>NW_006966088.1:0-724 GCF_000164805.1 Carlito syrichta
TCTTGTAGGGAAAACTGCACAAAGTCTGTTAACAATACTAAAAACATCCAAAAACTTTCTAAACTAAAGAAAGTGCTAAAATATTATTTGGTTGTGCTATAACCAAGCTCCATCAGGACTCTGTGCTCATAATAATAAAAGACAACTTCGTGGGTAACTCCCTCAGGTCCCCTCCCAGTTTGAGAGTTTATCGGTCCTCTCAAAAAAAAGAATACCTCGTTTAGGGGATTCTTGAATGGTCACTTACCCCTGGAAAAATTTTTGGATGTGTTCACCATGTTAACACATGGTTATCTTCACTTCTTTGGAATGAAATTCAACGTGTCTACCGCATTTAGCAGAGCACTGTACACAAGTGCTTGAAGCCTAAGGATTGCTCAGTAGTCAAGGTCTCTCCCATTATGATGTCAAAGGTCAGAGACTGATGTCATAAATGACATATTTGACATGCTTTTTCCCTGACTTTACTTACCTCTTTTAAAGTAAAAATTAGTCTTTTAGTCAATCTACAGATTCAATGAAAAAACTTTCAGTGAAAGTTAACATCATTCATCTCAGACCTGAAAATACAAAAAAAATTCATATGACACCATAAACCATCATGTATAGCCAAGAGAATATATCAAAAGAAACAAAGCAGAGCTATCGCAGTTCCAGACTTCAAATTTACTATATATATATATATATATATATATATATATATATATCATAAATGACACTTTGA
>NW_006966089.1:0-784 GCF_000164805.1 Carlito syrichta
AGAAGACTCATATTAGGTTTAATTTATTATGAATGAGGAACCTCAGGTGGGTCATAAATTTTGCCACTTGTTTTTCTTAGTACCCTCTATTAGGTATTAAGAGAGAAAGGGTGCTGTGAGTCTCAGTGCCACATACGAAAAATAAGGAAATATCCTCCCAGGGTGCCTCTTTGGTAAAAGGCTGCCGTATGTCCACACTGAAGCATTAACAGCACATCTCATTTTATATACCACTTGACAAGCACAACTAAAAGCAAGGGTGAGCTTGCGCTAAGTGTGCACTAATTCCCACAACTGCCAATTATGTGCACACAGCAGGAAGACCATAGCTCTTCAGAATAAGACTTATTTCAAAAGAAAAAGAGTATAAAAACCAGGAAATTTTCGAAGTAGCGAATGATTTCTTATATTTATTGGTGTTTTATATACCTATAGATATTTTATTTCATAACCCTAACCATTATTCAGTTGTGGTCACATGCCCTATATCAGCTTTCAAAAAATAAAGTCATTTTTAATCTATTGCCTGGCAAGCCCTAGTGGCAATTCGTCTTTATAAAGAAACTTTGGCATGCTATTTTCAGAATTGCAGAGTAGAAAAATTACCTCAAGATTAAGAAGCATCGATGAAAGAAATGAAGTACATAAAAATAAAAACTTCACTATATCTCTTTTTTTGAACTCTATGAAACTAGAGTGTGCCATTTGAAAAGGGAGATAAGGGCATTGTCAACCAGTTTTTCAGGTGAGTTTCTATTTTGATTTTTCTGATTATTCAAGGAAG
>NW_006966090.1:0-394 GCF_000164805.1 Carlito syrichta
CAAAGAGAGATAACGTAATTTCCTCGTTTTCTATTTGTATATCCCTGATTTATTTTTCATGTCTGATTGCTGTAACTAAGATTACCAGCACTATGTTGAACAGGAGGGGTGAGAATGGGCAGCCTTGTCCTGTATGATTTTCAGGATAAATTGTTCCATACTTTGTTTATCAATACGTTGGCTGTGGGTTTATCATACTTGGCTATTCCTATTTTGAAATATATTCCAATAATGCCTAGGTGTTCAAGGGTTTTTGTCAAAAAGGATGCTTGATTTTATCAAAGCTTTTTGCACATCTAATGATATAAACACATGCTTCTTATTTTGACATCTGTTGATATATTTAATTATGTTTATGGTCTTGTGAATACCAAACCAGGACTGCATCCCTGGG
>NW_006966091.1:0-586 GCF_000164805.1 Carlito syrichta
CAGCTGGTTAGCAGGCTGGCTAGCCAATTATGTCAGTGAGATAAGTGAGCTGGCTAGCCAGCTGGCTAGCTAGATGGCTAGCTAACTAGGCCAGCTGGCTAGCTGGATGACTATTTAGTTGTCATCTATTTAAGTCACCTGGTTCGCTGGCTTACTAGCTAGGTTACTGAGAAATCAAGCCGACTGGTTATCATGCTGGTTATGAAGTTGACCAGCTAGTAATCTGGCTGGCTAGCCAGCTGTACAGCAGGGTGCTTGGCTAGTTAAGCCAGCTGGCTATCCCACTCTCCAGCCAGCTGGCCAACTGCTTGCTAGCTAGCCGGCTGTCTAGCTATTAACCAGCCAGGTATCCAGCTAGTTAAGCCAGCTGGCTAGCTGTCTAGCCAACCAGGTAGCTAGTTGGTTAATTCAGCTGGCTAGCCAGCTATACAGCAAACTAGCTAGTCTGTGAGTTAAGTCAGCTAGCAAGTTATCTAATTATTCACCTAGCCAGTTAAGTCAGCTTTCTAGTCAGCTAGCTAGTTAAGTCAGCTGCTAGTCAGCTAACTAGTCAGCTAGATAGTAAAGTCTCCAAGCAAGCTAACTA
>NW_006966092.1:0-717 GCF_000164805.1 Carlito syrichta
CTTGAGTCTCCCAAACTGCTGTGATTGCAGGCTTTTCATTTGGTTGACATCCTAGTCTTCCTGCCTCTTCTGGAACACTGGGCCAGGGCGATCCATCCACTGAGTCCTGCCCTCACCCAAGGTTTTCTAGGTTTTGCTTGGGGTCAAGGCGGTGTCTTTCTATGGTGTTCAGATTGGTGTCGTGCTCCCGAGCTTTGACCATATTTCTGTCTCGGCCTCCCCGATTACCAAGGAGACAGGCATGAGTCTTCTGGCTGTACCCAACCACCAGAAGATTTGAGAGTCACGGCCTCCTTTTCCCAGAGGCAGCTCCTGGGAGGAGTAAGCAGGTCCACCATGGGAACAATGGGGGTGGAGGGTGAGGTGCCCCAGCAGAGGCACACACCTGAGACAGATCTCCCCATGAATAGGGCTCAGGGGATGACTCCGGCTGCTTTCTCTGGGGTCTCAGGTCATCGGATGTAGTGGGTTTACTGGTAGGACCCCAAGAAGGGTGTGGAGGCTGGCTAGGGGCTCCCACCTGTCATCTCGATGCTTAGAGAGGATGATGTTAGAGGATGGCCTCAGCCCCTGGATTTGAGACCAGCCCGGGCAACTTGGAGAGACTTCGTCTCTACAAGAAGCTGAAAAAATGAGCCAAGTGTTGTGGCACACAATTGTCATTCGGGACACTGGAAAGCCACAGCAGGAGGATCGCTGGAGGCCAACTGGTGGAGG
>NW_006966092.1:2833-3585 GCF_000164805.1 Carlito syrichta
TCTCAGACTGGGGGCTTCTTGTGGCCGATGGTCTCGGCCTCCCAAAGCAATGGGATGACGAGGCTGAGCCCCTGAGCCCGGACTCGATCCTTTGTCAAAAATGAAACTGAAGGCCTGGTGCAGCGGCCCATGCCTGGAATTCCCATGCTCTGGGAGACCGAGGCAGGAGTATGCCAGGAGTCCGGGAGCCCAAGACAAGCCTGGGTCACGCAGGGAGACCCCGTCTGCACTCCCATCAAAACAGGTGGTCTTGGATCAAAGTGTATGTCTTCCTGGCCACTCTGGAGGCTGAGGTGGGAGGCTCGCCGGAGCCTGAGATTTCGAGGCTGGTGGTGATCGATGGTCATATCCCTGGGCGCCAGCCTGGGTCACAGAGCCAGACCCTGTCTCCAAAATAATCAGAATCATACACAGATTCTCAAATGCGCATTGTGTGTTCAAGGGCAACTGGCTTTAGAGCCAGAAAAATGGGATTGGGGGTGAAGAAATGTCCCCAGGCGAGAGATGTGTCCCTGGAGTTTCTTAGTGGAAGGTCCGGGTTGTGGAGAGGGAGGGTCAGCCTGCCTGGGGCACATTTCTCCCCTCAGAGAGGAGAGTCAGCAGGAAACTGGCCAGGGAGCCTCAGAAACTCCTGCACCAAAGCAGGTCAGCCATTCGGGTTGTTGGGTCTGGAAGGAGCCAAGCTTGGGAGATAATCACATGCAGGTCAGGGGATGAAGGACTGTGGCCTGAAGCTTTGCAGGAGAAGGTTA
>NW_006966093.1:0-469 GCF_000164805.1 Carlito syrichta
AAAAAAAAATTAATCATCACAAGGACACCAAGTGAGGAAATGAGAGAAATTCTCAAACTTCAAATTTGTTACTTGAGGGATTCTGGGAAGGGGCTTCTAAGGGGATTCCTGGAGGGCAAGGGACTGGAGAGTTGGGACAGTTGATTGGTCAGGATAAGGAGGATAAAATCATCAAGACATGGAAACTGCTTTCTTCCATTAGTCAGTTCCTTGGTGAATCCTTCAGGTCAGCTGACTTCAGTAGTTTTTTTGGTATGTGGGACCTAAAGAAAAGCTCAAATGGAAAGCTTATCATCTCAGCTTTATCTGCAGAACAGAAAAGAAACAAAGGGGCTTGTGACAAGGGCTATGTCATCCTGGGGTAGTAAGCAGCACCTAGATATAGGGAAGTGTGCCAAAGGCAGAACCAACCTAATGATTGTTGCTGATTGTACTGCAAGCCTAGTTAAACTTTATTTTTCCTCTTAAT
>NW_006966094.1:0-3724 GCF_000164805.1 Carlito syrichta
AGAAAGACTTGGGTGAGGGCAGGCCTTGGCAGGGGATCACCTGTGCCCTGGAGTTCAAGAACAGGCAGGAAGACCAGGATTTTTACCAAATGGAAAGACTGTGATGGTCACAGTTTGGGAGGCCCAGGTTGAGAGGATGACCCGAATTGTGTGGTTTGAGAGTAGATTGGGCAACCTACTGAGGAAAGAAAAAAAAGAAAGAAAAGGAAAAAAAGAAAGAAAAGGAAAAAAAGAAAGAAAGAAAGAGAGAGAGAGAGAAGGAAATAAGGGTAGAAACAGAAAGATATACATTCTTCTGCCACCCTTCTGCCCTCAGTCCTTACACCCCCACCCACCCCACATGTGAGGTTTCCCCCAACTCGGCAACTTTGAGTCCCAACCAACATCACAGTGGTTGCCCCTGCTTTAGTGCGGGATAACCTGAGACTAACAGGCTGCGTTATAGCCAGCTTTCCTCTCCAAGGTGAGATATGTGTCCCAGGCAGCCCAACCTCCCCGACTCGGCACCGAGTACCTTCTGACAAGAAAGCCCAGAGACATATCCCTCACCCGGGGATATTTCAACCCCCTTAATCCTAATTTTCCTAGCTCTAAAACCAGTCACCCTGTGAACACAACAAGAGCAGTTGTGAATCTGTGTATGATTCTGATGTTTTTGGAGACAAGGTCTGGCTCTGTGACCCAGGCTGGGGCCCAGGAACATGACTGTTGTTCACCGCTAGCCTTGAAATCGTGGGCTGTGGCAATCCTTCCACCTCAGCCTCTGGGACATCGGGACCTCAATCCCAGACACCCTGTTTCAATGGGTGAGGAGAGGGAGTCTCCCTGTATGGCCCTGGACTCCAGCCATCCTCCTGCCTTGGCCTCCCAGAACACTGGGATTCCATTCGTGGGCTGCCATAACAGGCCTACTGGTTCATTTTTGATGAAGGATTGAGGCCAGACTCAGGGGCTCAGCCTTGTTATCCCAGCGCTTGGGGAGGCCGAGGCCAGTGGCAGGCCTAAAACAGTGGTTCGAGACCGGCCCAGGCACGTCAGCAAGACCTCGTCTCTACACTCTCAAATGAGTCATCTGAGGTGGCACACACCTGTCGTTCTGGCTCCTCGGAATGCTGGGAAACCAGTCCCCGGAGCTTGGCATCCATTTGTGTATGGAGTTGGGATCATCATGAACAGACAGGTTATTTAGAAGGACTCCCCAGCCTTGAGTCTAGAGTTCCTGAAAGATGGTGGATCTGCTGACAATTGGCTTGTGGCTTTGGGAGGCCAAGGTGGGGGATCATTGGAGCCTGGAATTTCGAAACCAGCCTGGGCCACGTAGCGAAACCTCGTCATTCCCTAGAATGCAAACACTGGAGTTGTGTGTGGTGGTGTCTACGGTACAGGCTACACGTGATGTGGTGACCTCCATCCCAGGGTGTTTCTTTGCATCACCCCTGCAGACAGAACGTGCAAGTCCAGGCCAGGCACTGTGGCTCACAGCCGTCAGCCCCATGCCTTGGAAGGCAGAGGCCAGAGGCTGCCTGAGCCGAGGGTTCGGAGACCAACCTGTGCGATGTGGTCAGACCTCATCTCAATGAGAGGTCCCCAAAATCAAGTCAGGCATGGTGGAATCCAGAGTCCCAGCTGATCGTTCTGTGCCCGAGGGTCACCTTAGCTTGGGGCCTTCTGTTCCGTTAGCTCACACACGTCTTTGCCGTAGGGTTTGAGTGTGGAGGGTGGAGACAGGCATTCTGGGGAGCACGGCTGAAGTCCCAGGACAGATATGCCAGCAGCCACCTTTGTAAGCTCCTGCAAGTGGCAGGCCGTAAAGTGCCTTTTACTCTCCCATCCTCGAGGGTGAATCCTCGCGTGGGTGGCATGGTTAGTGGTGGTGGTGATTATTATTATTATTGTGAATCAGAATCTCACTCTCTGGCCCATGGTGGAGCACAGGAGCATGCTCATAGCCACCGCAGATCCTCCCACTTCTGCCTCCCAGGTGGCTGGAACCACAGGCTGGTGCCACCAAACATGGCTAACATTTGGATTTATTTTTGAGGGCAGAGACGAGATCTCGTCCCATGTCCTTGGCTGGTGTCGAACCTACAGGCTAATGCCATCCACTCGCCTGGGCTTCCAAAGAGTCATGATGCCCAGCCTTTTGTTGTGGTGGAGCTGTTAGTTGGTATTATTATTCTGAGTCGGGGTCCCACTCTGTCATCCAGGCCAGAGTGCAGGGGCCCGCTCTTGGCCACCATGGTTTCCATAGGCTGGGCTCCTGCAATCCTCCTGCTGTGGCATTATGAGTGGCCGCAATGACAGGCGTGTGCCACCACGGTCATCTCACTTTTTTGTCTTCTTGTAGAGATGAAGTCTCACCAAGGTGACTGGGATGGTCTCGAACCCAGGGCATCAAGCCATCCTCTTGGATCAGCCTCCTATGGCACTAGGATGACAGGTGTGAGCCACCAAGACCAGCCTTCACACCCTTCTCAGGGCCCCACTGTGAGATCCTATCTCTTTTGATGGCCCTCGACCCTGGGGAGAGCCCTTGGTGTAGGGGCGTGTCTTTGCCAGGGTGCCCACCTCTCAGCCTGCCTCATTCCCCAAGGTGGTACCTACTCTCCTTCCAGTGGCCACCTAAGGGAAAAGGAGGGTGTGAATCTCAAACCTTCAGGGGATAGGGGATGGCTGGGCGACCCATACCTTCCTCCTCGGCACTCAGAGAGGCTGAGATGGGAACCTGGGAGCTCAAGTCAGGCTGGACACCATAGCAACCTCCCACTAGACACCAAGCAAATCCCAGAAAGCTTGGGTGAGGGCAGGCCTTGGCGGGAGGATTGCCTCCAGCTCAGAGTTGAAGACCAGGCAGGAAGATTAGGATATTGAACAAATGTAACGCCTGTGATCACAGAAGTTTAAGAGGCCCAGGACAAGAGGATGGCCAGAGTTTGGCTGGTTTAGAGCAGACTGGTCAACCTATTGAGGAAAGGAAAGAAAGAAAGAAAGAAAGAAAGAAAGAAAGAAAGAAAGAAAGAAAGAAAGAAAGAAAGAAAGAAATCCCTTCTCCTTCCATCTTTCGGGCCCCAGTCGTTTCCCCCATGCCCTCCAACTTGTGAGGGTTCCCCAAGCTCAGTGCCTTCCATCCATAACCCCCCCACAATGGCTGGCATCGCTTTGGTGCAGGTGTTCCCAGGGCTCCATGGCCGGGTTCCTGCCAGCTCTCCTCTCTGAGGTGAGAACTGTGCCACAGGCAGGCCAACCCTCCGAATGAGGCATTGAGTACCTTCTGCCAAGAAAGGACAGGGAGACATCCCTCACCTGGGGACATTTCTTTGCCCCAGTCACATTTTTCCTGGCTCTAAAGCCAGTCGCCCTTTGAACACACCATGCGGATTTGAGAATCTGTGTATGATTCTGATGATTTTGGAGACAGGGTCTCGCCTCTGGCCCAGGCAGAGACTCAGGGACAAGACTGTCATTCACCGCCAGCCTCAAAATCACAGGCTGTGGTGATCCTCCCACCTCAGCCTCTGAAGTGGCCAGGACGATGGGCACCTTGACCCCAGACCACCTGTTTGGATGGGTGCAGAGATGGGGGTCTCCCTGCATGTACCAGGCTGAACTTGGGCTTCTGGACTCCAGTCATCCTCCGGCCTTGGCCTCCCAGAATGCTGGGATTTCAGTCGTGGTCTGCCACACCAGGTCTCCTGGTTCATTTTCTTTTTTTTTTTTTTTTTTG
>NW_006966095.1:0-311 GCF_000164805.1 Carlito syrichta
ACACATTCACACCCTCGGCCTTTGCCATCCCTCACACTTGTGCCCTCAGCCTCTGGCATCACTCACACTCATGTCCTCGACCCCTGGCATCACTCATGCTCATGCCGATGACCTCTATTGACACTCATGCTCACACTGTCACTTCACTCATGTCTTTGGCCAAAGCCATCACTCATGCTCACACCCATGGCCACAGCCATGGCTGACACCATCACTCATGCACCCTTGGTCACTGGCGTCCCTTGCGTTCATGCCCTTGGATTATACCATCCCTCATGCTTGTATCCTCAGCCAACACCCTTGGTCTCTGC
>NW_006966096.1:0-515 GCF_000164805.1 Carlito syrichta
AATATACCCACCATGTGGGGCTTAATTCTATCAACCCACATCCCACATTGTTGGTCTTACCTGAGAGTACTGCTTGACAAGAGTATGTTATGTGATGGAAAACAACTGTGGTAGCATACACACTCAAAGTAGATGCTGGTTCTATGCACTGAAGCGTATCTTTCTTGATCACTTTGCCCCATTTTTCCTTTTCCTTTCCACATGCCTGGTTATTTTCACGAGGCTGATTCTATCACAGTCTGGACCCTCCTTATGCTACTCCAAGGTGTCACATCAGTTGGGCTTTCTTTTCCATTTTTGTCCTATGTGGTAGCCAGTGCTTTGGTAAACTGTATTGGTTTCGAGAAGAGGTTTCATTTACAGCAATATGTTCCCATCTCAACTTTTTTTTTTGAATGTCATTTTCTTCCTTACCTATTGAATATAAGTATTTTGCAGGGTTGAAAAAAAAATTCAATTTTTTTTTTTTTTTTTTTTTTTTTTTTTTTTTTTTTTTTTTTTTTTTTTTTTAAAAA
>NW_006966097.1:0-795 GCF_000164805.1 Carlito syrichta
AAATGATGGCACCTCTACAACTAGGTATGCAAGTGAAGGAAGGTGAGGTCTCTCAGAAAAGAGCAGTTTACCAATCAATCCTTCTCCCAAATCTATGTACGTCATTCGTTGTTGGTCTCAAGAAATGACATAGAGCAGTAATCTCTAGTGGACTTTCTTTTTTAACTTTTCTGCAAAGACAAAAATCAAACGGAGAACATAGTCTTGACTTTCATTTCTGTAGGTAATAAATTTTCCTTCATTCCTAAAAAACAGGTTAACAAGATTAAAATAAATAAATAAATTCTGTTCTAAGGCATCATGTGAACTCCCAAATTCCTTGCTATGCTAAAGACACTGCAATGTGCTTTAGTTTTACCCCGAAAATTACATTTCTCCTACCAGGTTAAAGTCAAAGTCAGTTATTTGCCCTTCTTCACAATCTATAGCCCCTCATATATTCCCTAACATGATCTGTTCCTTTTACCTACATTATAACCTACCTGACCACAATCAAAAATTTATTTGATAACTGCTAATAGAGCTTCTGACCCTATACTATTTTTCTGAAACTGAATTTAATATGTCAAGTTATTTTTTTCTGTTGTTGTTTTGACTTTCCATTTTTCCACCTACCTTTTCCCAGACCACGGCATATTCATGTAATTAGAGCACCTTGGTAACTGAGCTTCTGCTTGTGCCAGTGCTATTATACAAAAAGCTGAAAGAATCAAAAGGTGATTAGTTAACAGCACTGAGATAATGACCACCATGCTGCTGCAAAAACCTGGAATTGCCAACTTTGTTCATGGGGTC
>NW_006966098.1:0-1908 GCF_000164805.1 Carlito syrichta
AGAGTTAATTTCTATGTTTATTTTAAGAATTGCACTCATCGGTTCTAAGGGAAAGTTGGGCAAATTTCAAGAGTAACTATCAAAGAGGTGACTTAGAACTACAGCTTATATAGCATTTTCATCACAAAGCAATACATTTTAGAGCAGTGACAAGGCAAAGAAATGGACCTTGATACCCTAGGGACTGCAAATTGTGGAAAGGCAAACATATGAAAAAGTAATGGGGGTAAATAAAGGCTAATTAGTAAAGTTTTCATGTAGATTGCTCTGGTGTCTCCAGGCAAGTGTCTAAGGGTACAAAATCTATTGAGGGAAAATAAAAGATTGTGAAGGACAATGATTAGATAGAAATTAACTTGTAAATAATTATCTTTGGAATTTAAACTATCCTTGGAGACAGTCGCTATTTGTTAAAAGGTCTGTTCTGTCATGATTACATTCCTGGTTTTCTTTCCTGTCATGGATAATGAGGTAAAAGGGAGGGGAACATGAACAATTGTTCTCTTAGTTGGGTCAATCTTATTTTTATGTAGATAAAATAAAATTTCTTCAAAAGAGTTTTTAGTTTTAAATACACATTATACCAGAGAGCCCTACTTTGGGGTAAAATGTCCTGTGCTCCTTCAAATCCTTTTACTAACATAATGTTTTGGAGTAGCATATTTTGCTATCCTTCAAAGTCTTAAGCAAAATTTACCATGTCACACAGTTTGGTCAAAATGTGAAACATCAGCAACTTTGCCTTGGAAATATATATTTTTTCACAGTAAGCTGAACATGATTTTTTAAAAATCTTGAACAGATTGTTGTACATACAACACTTTATAATAAATGAGATTTTCTTTTAAATACATGCAAATAGAAGAAAAGGGTTATGATTTGGCTCTTGGTGAAACAATAGCTGACAATAGAGGAGGGGAGATTTTTGCATAGAAATCTAGTTATGTTTTACATATTGAGGACTAAACTTGACCTTTTTTTCTCTTACCCAGATTCCTGAGTGAGAGGCTTGTGAGTCACTGCCTGATGAGAACTCACCAAACAGGATTTTGTTACCCTATTACCCTATATCCTGAAGTTTACTTTCCACCTAATTTTGGCATAGCATAAGAACATAACATAACATAACATAACATATAACATAACAAGGTTTTGGGGTCTGCAAAGTCATCTCTTATGGATTCTCAGATTCCAGGAAACCTTGTAAGACACTTACCTATTCACCCTAAAGTCTGCTACATGTAGGGCTTCATCTACATATCAACAAAACTGGAGTTTGCCATTCCTTTATCTTAACAAAGCATCTCCTCTACTGTTTTCCCAAATTCCTTAGCTGGGAACTGCAAATTACTAGTCAAGAAATCTTTGAATCCACCTATGACCTGCAAGCCCACTTGGAAATGCCCCTCCTTCCTAGGTCAAACCAATGAAAATATCACATTTATGGTTTCATCAAATTCTGTTTTCCTAAAGTACATATAACCAAGTCACCATTTAGCTACAGTGGACACACTTTATCAGGACCTCATGAGTATGGGTGTTCCAGGCTTAAGTCACACATATGGCTCAAGAATAAGCCATCTTAAAATATTGTACAGAAGCCAAATATGGTGGCTCATGCCTGTAATCACAGCACTTTGGGAGACAGAAGTGAGAGGATTGCCTGAGCCCAGGGGTTTGAGATCAGCCTGGGCAACTTAGCAAGACCTCATCTCTACAATAAATAAAAAATGTAGCTGGGCATGGTGATCATGCCTGTGTTCCCAGTTACTGGGGTTACTAAGGTGGAAGGATCTTCTGAACTCAGCATGTCAAAACTGCAGTGACCATGAGGATACCATTGTCCTCCAGCCTGGGTGACAGAGTGAGACTCCAACTAAAAAAAAATTATGTGTATGACCTCCTTTT
>NW_006966099.1:0-3388 GCF_000164805.1 Carlito syrichta
TTCAAAATTGTTTTATGACTTTATTTATCTAGCTAGTTAGCATCCAATCCACTTAACTATATATTCCTATTTAGATCTATACCACTGAATCTCTCTTTATCTCTTTCAATATAGAATTAATATAAACAGATAGGTTGATATACATATATTATCCTTCATAAGACATTCTCAATATTATTTTTGCATAATTTCTCCAAAAGGAAAATTGAGCTAATGATAAAATAAAACATTTAATTCTTAGTGACTTCATATAGTCTTTCAGACATAATTCACAATTTCCAATATTCTGTCTCCATCGTCAAAATACCACACACGGGATACCCAGTCTTCTTCGCACATCCTCTCCATACATAATTTTCACAACTACCTTTTAACATAGTTTGGAGGTTTGAATGCGAAAAATCACATTAACTTCTGGGAAAGCAAGTCCCATGTTTTGAACACTCCACGTATATTTTTAAAAAATAAATATTTCAAATGATTTTTCTCAATTTTCTGGAATATTTTTCCCCAGAAATTCATGATGCAGAAGAGCATGCCCTTAGACATGTCTGATAATCTCAGATCAGTCACAGACCTCAGAAGAGCGTTTGTCTACCTCAGAATACTTATCCTGTGTCTCCACTCCTAGAAAGTTCTTTGATCATAAGGATAGTTATGTAGACCAACTGTAAAATCTGAGCTGAGAAAGAAGGGGCAAAAGAGTTGCTTATCCCAACTCTTCCTGAGGTTACTTTCCTGCTACTCTGGAAAGGGCTTCAGGCAGTGAAACTAGGACTGAGTCCTCTGGGGAGGGAAAGAACAAGACATGTGCCTTCAAGAACAGCACACATTTCCTCAACATAACCTCCAAAATGTGAACCCTGGGGCTGCTGTGCGCAGGCAGTGGGTAGGTCAGACGAATGTATGGAAATTAATGAGAACCATCCTCCTTGGATTGGCACAAACTCATACTTTATCCTCCTTTATACCAAGCATGACCTTATTTCTCTCTCCTTTTACTTAATCTCAAATACATATCCCTCCACTCTACATCTTTTCCCTTCTCCAGTAGAATTACATAGATACACTCATCCACCCTCATTCCTGCATATAATCAATCTCTGGCTCATTCTGTTGCATAGTAATCTCATAAATACTTAACATCCCTTCACCCAGACACTCTGTGTACCTTCCTTAGGCTAGACCAGACTTGAAAACGTTTCCTTCCTTAAAAGAATGCTCTTTCATATGTGGTTTTCTCCCCACATGTCACTTCATCCACAATGCCTTCAGCCTTTCCTAAGCTGCACAACCGGAGATCTCACATGCGTTTCCTCTAAAACATACTTACTGTCTCATAGTAGAACAAAGTGCAGCAAAGAACAAGTACATGCCAGTACACGTTCACGTGCATCGTCACACTGCATAACGCATACACACACTCATCAACATCCCCTTTCACCAATAACAGAAATACTCAGCAGATATGTCCCATGAAACACATACAACTTCTTGAAATGCACCGCCTACTCATTACACAGACATCCCAGTACACACCTCAAATAATACATACCACGTACAGAATTCAGAAACATCACTCATGCATACATTTCCATTACACATATCACCATACAAGGGCGTTCTCCTGGCCATCTTACTGCTTGTAGATTTCCCATACACTATTGGAGTTTACACTTGAAATTTTCTTCCATAGGTTATCATCGAGAAACCTCTGGTCCTGGATTCTTTGCTATCCCTCAACCCCAGGACCTGGAGGAAAACAAGTCTTTGTCTAGCAACTCAGATATCTGTTCTTTTTATACATATGCAGAAGAATCATCGAAGTCCTCAGTAGACAAAGCGGAAAGGACCATGAAAATCTACTATACGGAGGTCCAATTAAAAAGGGGTGTGGCTTTTATGGAGGAGGAGACAGAGCAAGTATTGGGGCCCCCCCAAAAGAAATTTAAATTAAAAGAAATGACCTACCAGGAGAAGATCGAGGAAAAACCCTCCCTGTCTTATACCTCCACCAGGGACCTCCTCACAGACAGTGAGTCCGGCTTCGATAACACCACCCAAGACGAACTGCAGGAGGTTGAGGGAAAAGCCGAGGCACCAGCTCCAGAGGGTTGTACCAGGTCCAAGACGCCCGAATGGCTGGTAGGCATCGCGGGTGGCTTCAGATGCATTGCCTGTTGTAGAGTTTTCCCCAGCTTGGAGGTGCTAAAAAATCACGTGGAACATGGAGTCACGGAGGGCTTCAGCTGCCAAGTTTTCCACCGTGCCTACCACAGGCTGAGGAAGAAAAGAAAAAACAAAAATGGGAGGAGACTGAGGAAGAAGAGAGGAAACCAGGTCAATGACATCTAGAAGCAATGAGAAAACACATACATCATGAGAACATTCTCATGCAACTAGACAATATTCAACTACTAACAGAAACTGGGTCCCCTCTTCCAAGATAAACCAAGGGTATTGAGAGTCACGGCCCCTTCAACTGTGTTCCCTAACCTAACACCAATCCGAGAGGCACAGGACAAGGCTCTGTCCCTGACAAAGGGTTGATATGATATGCAGATCAGTCCTAGTCCTACCCTTTCCTGGGTGTGACTAGGAGCACACTGCTGAGAATCTTTAACCACTGGGGAACTCACACGGAGTGGAATCTTTTTCTTTTTCCTGTGACCCATTTTCCATGGTGGATACATAGAACGAGGAGCAAAGTCTGTTTCCTCAAACATGTCAGTGTAACTGAGAAAGGAGGAATAGAAGCTAGCCTTGTGTCCTAATTTCATTTTATGAAAATATTTAAATGACTTGCCTTTTGGAGGACCCCGTATTCTATTTTGAAAGTTTCCAGTTTTCATGTCTTATTCTTTATTTTTGTTTCAGTTTCAAATGCCTTGTATTATGCGGCAGTTGAGAGAAGTTAAAAGTTGACAAAACTGCAAAGGCTTTGTAAAGCCAGTCTGATAACACAGTACATAGAGTGTCTCCTTTATACTTAGGAGAATCTATCTACCATTGGATACCCTGAATACCCTGACAGGGGCTGAGCCCTCTTCCCTGAAATAAGGAAAGCTGCCTCACTTACTATTCCATGTCCAGATTCACTTTTGTATATGAGTTTAGTGCAAGCCGTAACTTCTGTGTCATCTTTGTGGGTGAAAACTTCAACTTCAGTCCAGTTGTCCAAGTGTCACGGTGTTCAAGTGTCAAAGCTTTTTGCTTTGTCTTTTTTGTTTTTTAATTTTTAAAATATTTACTTTGTTAAGCAGTGAGCCACGACCTTCAAGCTTTTAAAATTTTTTTGCCTGCTACCCAGCTCATAGCCTGATCCATTTGATTTCTATGTATGGAGCGAGCGGTTGTCTAGCTTATCTGACACCAATAATCATACAAT
>NW_006966100.1:0-1009 GCF_000164805.1 Carlito syrichta
GACCATCTGATCCCTTCTAGTTCTACCTGTGGCAACATCCTGATAGTTTCATTGTGGGTCCTCGGCAGGCACCGCTATGGCCCCGACCGGCAAAGAATGATCAGAGTTATGTACCTGATCAGCATAGTCCTGAGCTGCTGAGGTGACATGATCGCACTCCTCGGGAGTGAGGGTGGAGGTTAAAATCACATGGAGGTCATGCCACATGAGCGCCTATGCCTGAGTGAGGATATAGCGGACCTTGGACCATTTCCCAGTCCAGTGACAATAATTACTGAGATTGGTGAGGAGGCCAAAACTGAAAGTTCCCTTGGGAGGCCAGCGAGACTGATTGCCCAGGGGATATTGGGGCCAGGCCTGGGAGGAAAGGAAGATTAGCTTCCATTTACTGATATCCTCAGACAACCCCAGAGTAGCCAGATTAGATATGAGACACCACAAGGGGGTCTGAGCCTCAGTTTTAGAAGGCTGGTTTCCCATAGCCACAACCTCCATTCCCGGGTCCCTAAATAAGTGAGTCCAGCATCCCAGACCCACTCAGAATAGGGATGGAAAGGAAGACCCGCTTCTGTTTATAGGGTTGGCGATCCGGAGATAGGGATGTCTCCACTACACTGGAGCCAAAGGCACCGTGCTGGAGGGGTGAGCCCAGAGGCAGCTGCAATTTCAGACTGGGCACCCCATAGGGTAGGAGGAGAAATCAGGGAAAGCGAGGGACTCACCGTATTGTCTGAGGTCCTGGGGCCAGGTCCTGTTCCCAAGAGAGGTCCCGGATCAGGAGAGGAGTGGGGAGCCTGCTGGGGCCCACACCTTCCTCCCAGGTTTCAGCACCAAATGTAAGGTAAATGAAACCAGACCAGGTGAAACAGCAACAAAGGAGCCAAGAAAAATTTATTAGCGCAATCCCAGGTGAAGTTCACCAGCCCATGTAGCTGTGGGCCCGAGAAGTCGCATCCAGCAAGATGGGTGACAGGTTTATAAAGGGCACACTGAAAAAGCTGTGAGGGGT
>NW_006966101.1:0-559 GCF_000164805.1 Carlito syrichta
TGCTCTCTGCCACCACGACCTCCACCGACTGGTGAGCCACGGTGCCTGGCCTGTACTTGCATATTTTGTCAGCGGTGGTGATGCTAAGGAATGCCCCAGGATGGAGGCAAATGCTTCCCTTGTAGCCGGGACTGTGGGCGCCACCATGTGCGATTTCAGTGTTTGCATTCGGGGGAATAATGAGATCTTGCTATGTGGACCAGGCTGGTCTTGAAATCCCATGCTCCAGAGATCACCCACCTCAGCCTCACAGAGCCACTGCCATTTGTATGCCAATCCACCGTCTTTTGGGAACTCTAGGCCCAAGCCTGGGGCCTCCTTCCCAAAGGATCTCTGTCTGTTCACGATGATCCTAATTCCATACACAATTGAATTTTTTTTTCTCCTTTTTCCTTTTTTGTCTTTCAGTCACCGAGGCTGGAGGGCAGTGGCTCGATGCTGGCCACCACAGCCTCAGCCTGCTGGACTCTGGCGAACCTTTCCCTGACCTTCCAAGAAGACGAAAATGACAAGAGTGTGCAACCACGCCTGACTCATTAGGGACGGAGGGTAGAGATGA
>NW_006966102.1:0-828 GCF_000164805.1 Carlito syrichta
CAGCTGTCTCCTCTCCTCTCCTATCTGCTGTCTAGCCAGCAGGCTAGTTAGGTAGCAAGCTAGTTAAGTCAGCTGGTTAATTGAGACAGTTATTTCAGTTGGCTTCAAAGCTGGCTAGCTATGTAGCTAGCTACTTAAGTCAGCTGACTCACCAACTGGCTAGCTGGTAAAGACAGCTAATTAGTTCAGCTGGCCATCCAGCTGGCTAGCTAATTAATTCAGCTGGCCATCCAGCTGGCTAGGTGGTTAGTGAGCTATTTAAGTCTACTGGACAGGAAGCTGGCTAGCTAGGTAGCTACCTAGTTAAGTCAGCTAGTTATGTCAACTGGCTAGCTAGGTAGCTAGCTAGTTAAATCATCTAGATAAGTCAACTGGCTAGCTAGGTAGCTAGCTAGTTAAATCATCTAGATAAGTCAACTGGCTAGCTAGTTAAGCTAGTTAGTTACATCAGTTGGCTAGCCATCTGCCTAGCAAGGTAGCTAACTAATTAAGGCAGCTGGCTACCTAGTTAAGTAACTTAGTTAAGTCAGCACACTGGCCAGCAGGTTAGGTGGTAGGTAGGTAGTTAATTTCAGCTGGCAAGCCATCACGTTATGTAGGTATGTAGCTAGTTAAGTCAGCTGGCTAGCCATCAGAGTATCTAGTTTAGTCAGTTATTTAAGTCAGCTGGTTATTCCGCTGCTTAGCCCAGGTAGCTAGCTAGTTAACTCTGCTGCCTAACCAGCTGGCTACTTCGATAATTCAGCTACTTAAATCAGCTGGCTAGGCTGCTGTCTACTTAAGTAGCTAGGCAATTAATTCAGCTGGGCTAGCAAGCTGGACAGGTAA
>NW_006966103.1:0-893 GCF_000164805.1 Carlito syrichta
CCCTTACGGTACTTTATCTATAGCGCCTACATAAATTTCTATCTCCTATACTTTTTAGGTTAAGTAAATGTTTAGGTTTACAAGGTTTGATATAATTTAATTAATTTAGCTTGGGCTAGGGTTAAGTTCAAAGTGGTCATCTGTGAAATCTTCCGGGTGTAAGTCAGGTGCTTTTAGTTTAAGCTACACTTTGTATATTCCAAGCACCCTTTCCAGTATGCTTACCTTGTTACGACTTATCTCATCTCATACGTTATGATTTATTTTTATGTAGCTGTTGTGTGGGTTGCATTTGAGGAGGGTGATGGGCGGTGTGTGTGCGCTTCATGGCCTTTTTTCAATCAAGATCTCTATTCTTGGTTTACAGCTAAATCCTCCTTTAAATCTTGTTTTCATAAGAATATTCGTAATGCTCTAAAGTAGAGAATGTAGCCCATTGCTTTCCACCTCATAGGTTACACCTTGACCTAACATTTTTATGTTTATACTGAGAGGACAACAATAGATTTAGGTTAAGAGCATGCTATTGAGAGACCCAAGAAACCAAGAAACTTATTTGCTGTAAAAGTAGCGTTTAGTTCACTATATTTCATATATCCCCACCTCAAGTCTACTATATATTTTGTGTATTCCTACCTCATGTATTTTATGAAATCTTAGTACTTTGAATCCTACCTCAGACCCCGTAGAATTAGGCATATGTCGGGTTTTAAGCAGTGTTTGTATTTAGAATCCTTGGGTTAAGCATTGTCAACCCCAAACCAGTAGGCTAACTTATGCTTTTACAACGGGATGTAAAGGATAAAGCGATAAGCCTCTTTCAAACATTCCTACAAGTGGCACCAGACTTAGAGTAGCCACCTCCTCTCTAGTGGGCTTTATCACCAGTTTAT
>NW_006966104.1:0-1144 GCF_000164805.1 Carlito syrichta
TTTCAAGAGGAAGAGAAATGAAATTTAGTCAAATGCTGTATTTATCAAAATATTAAGATAAAAATTTTCACTTTTATTTTGTTAATGTTACATGGTTCGATTTCAATGCTTGGATACAACTGAAATTCCTGCAATACACTAAACTTAGTCATGATAATTTTACTTTTTAATGTATCGCTGGGTTTATTAGTATTTTGTTAAGAATTTTTGCATTTATAAGCATATAATTTTAATATGTAATTCTCTTTTTATAGTTTTTTTCTTTTGGTATAAAATTACTATTGTCCTTATTAAATAGTTGGGAATTGTTTACTCCTCTATTTTCTAAAAAAGTCTCTGAAATATTGATATTATTTCTTTATTAAATGGTGGTACAATTCAAGGGCAAATTCATCAAGGCCTAGAAATCTTTTTGTAGAAACGTTTTTCTTATGAATTCTATTACTTTAATAAATTAGTGGTTTTTTTAGGTTTTCCTTTTTCTTCTTTTTTCAATATTAGTAATGATGTCTCTCAATGTTTCTATACATTTTACATAAATTGTCAAATATGTTAATTTAAGT
This sequence comes from Carlito syrichta, assembly GCF_000164805.1. Taxonomy (NCBI): domain Eukaryota; kingdom Metazoa; phylum Chordata; class Mammalia; order Primates; family Tarsiidae; genus Carlito; species Carlito syrichta. Next base: position 564 of record NW_006966104.1, read on the forward strand.
TTCCTTGAAATATTTCTCTAGTATCTTTTAATTTCTGTAGGATGTCTCTGTCAGAATACTCAAGTTGATAATTTGTGCTTTCTCCATTTTCTTAAATCATGTTTCTCAAGTTAATCAATTTATTAGTCTTTTTTATTTACTTAGAGTTTAATTTGTTCTTTTCTTACTTCTGAAAAATGACTGCTGCCAGGCTCAGTGGCTCAACCTGTAATCCCGCGCCTTGGGAGGCTGAGGTGAGTGGATTGCCTGAGCCCGCAGGTTGAAGACCCACCTGGGCAACTTGCCGAGACCTCATCTCTACAATAAAAAAAAAAAATAGCCAGGCATGGTAACGAGTGCCTGTAGTTCCAGCTATTTGGAAGGCTGAGGCAGAAGGATCGCCGGAGCCCAGAAGGTCGAGGCTGCGGTGGCTGGGAGCGGCCACTGCACTGCAGTCTGGGTGACAGAGTGACTCTCCACTCAAAAAGAAAAGAAAAGAAAATGCAGCTAATATAATTAATTTCTATATCTTTACTCTTTTCTAATATAAATTTTGAAAGTTATGTAATGTCCTCTGACTGTTGTTTTGCTGCATCTTATGA
>NW_006966104.1:1164-2207 GCF_000164805.1 Carlito syrichta
GCCAGAGGACTTGTATCTGAAAGAATCTCACAGGTCTTGTCCGCATTTTCTTTCTCTTGTTATGTCTCATCCTTTCCTTTTATTAAAAGTTTAGCAAGAGCATTCTGTGTGGAACTCTGTGTACCATTCAAACATTCAAAGCAGAGTCATGTGTAAAGCACTCTTTGGATTACTGTAGCCTTATGTAGTATGTTCTGAAATCATATATAGTATAGACTCTCCAGCTTTGCTCTACTTTTTCAAGATGGGTATTCTATAACTATACATCTCCAGCACATTTTATACTCAGATTATCTACTTTTTAAAATATTTGCAAGAATTTGTGCAAGTTTATTTTAGGAGAATCTTAATGTTATTGAATCTTTCAGTACATAAATATAGCTCATCTCTCTATATAGATCTTAATTTTTCTCCAAAAACCTTCATAGTTTAAATGTAGATGTCCTGTTGATAATTAATTAGTTTTTTTCTAGCTATTTGATGTCATTTTTATGTTTTGGGTTTTATTTTATAATTGTTCATTGCTAATATAGTTGAATTTTATATTAATGTTGAATTCATCTTGATAAATTCAATTATTTCTCTTGATTTTTAAAAGATATCATAGGGTTTAATATGAAAACAATGATGTCTACAAAAACTACATCTTTATTTCTTTCTAAGTGTTAACTCCTTTTCTGTCTTTAGTGCATTTCCTAGGACCTCGGAACAAGACAGTGAAATTGGAGACAGCATTCATTCTTGGCCTATTTGTGGTCTTAGAGAAAATATTTTAGTGTCTCAGCATTAAACTATAAATATACTGTAGCTATAAGTCTTCACAAATGGTCTTTAGTAGCTTGAGAAAGTTTCTGTAGTTCTTAATCTCATGGCAGTTTTCAAGAGGAAGAGAAATGAAATTTAGTCAAATGCTGTATTTATCAAAATATTAAGATAAAAATTTTCACTTTTATTTTGTTAATGTTACATGGTTCGATTTCAATGCTTGGATACAACTGAAATTCCTGCAATACACTAAACTTAGTCATGATAATTTTACTTTT
>NW_006966104.1:2227-3649 GCF_000164805.1 Carlito syrichta
AACATCTGGACATGATTAGACACCTAATTATTATTAATTTCTAATCTAATAAGCTATAGTAATTTTGTATTATATGCCATTTTAATTTTTGAAAATTATTAATATGTGTTTTATGTGCTAGAATATAACATATCCTGGAGAATGTTTTGTGTGCATTTGAAAAGAAACTGTATATTCTACTGTTTTTGAGGGAAGTATTTCATAAATATCAGTTAGGTTAACTTGGTTGATGGTAGTCAAATTTTTTCAATTTTTCTAATTATGATCTACTTATTACTCTCTAAGGAAGGTGGCAAGATGCCTGTTTTTAGGAAATTATTCTATTAATGTTTTTAATTTTGTCAATTGTTTTATGTATCTTAAAATTTGTTTTTAGTTACATTCAGAACAAAATGTTTTAACTTGTTGAACTTTTTACCATTGCAAAATACCATTTTGTGTGTGTGTGTCTTGTTGCATAGTTTATGTGATATTTATCATTTCATCAGTTTTTAAATATTGTTTTCACAATGTCTTTTTCCCCATTTTACTTCAAACGTATTTGTGTCATTATACATGAAATGTGTTGATGTAAACCACATCACTCAGGTTTTTTGGGGGATTGTTTTTTTGCTTTTGTTTTTGTTTTCTGGCAGTCTAACACCCTGCCTTTTAATTGCAATACTTAGTCCAATATAATATAATTACTATACAATATTTATTGTTTTATAATTTGATTTTTTTTATTTTCTGTAGACATCACAGTAAATTGTTATTATTTTTATTTTACTTATTTTTAATAATACTTGATTTAAATATTAAAAATTCATTTAATAACAAGTATAAGCATATGCACAGTTTAAGTATCTCCTTAGATATGTGCCATTTCCAGAGTTCTTGCCTTCTGAATATCTTGTGTTCCATCTATCTGATATCATGTACTTCTAACCTTAAAAACGTCTTTTAGAGTTTCTTATAATCCAGGTTTGCTAGGGATGAATAAACTTCTTCTGAAATTCTCTCTGCTTTATTATCTCTGAATAGCTCTATGTTATCTTCATTTTTGAAAGACATTTGCTGGATATTGATTTCTAAGTTCTCTTTCCGTCTCAGGAATTTTAAAATGCCATTTTATTATTTTCTGTCTTTCGTTGTTTCTGGTGAAAAGTTAGCCATTGTAATTAACATTATTCCCACTTATATATTTTATTTTCACTGGTGGAGCTTATAATTTGCTCTTTTTCTTTACTTTTCATTGTATTTTGACTACAAAGTGCTTGTGTAAAGGTTTACGTGTACTATTGGAGGCTTGTTTTTGCATTATTTTTTGTAATAGTTTTGTTGAGTTAGTTATTTTTTTGAATTGTGTTCTTTAAATTTGAAAAAATTTAGAAAATGTATTATTTTCCACTCTCTCTTCTTCTGGGTCTCCAATTATATCAT
>NW_006966104.1:4846-8868 GCF_000164805.1 Carlito syrichta
CCATTTGTTGTTTTCTAAATTAGATTCAAGGGGTACATGTGAAAATTTGTTACAAGGTCTATTGTATGATGGGGAGATTGAGCTTCTATTCAGCCTGCCCCCAAGTGTTGAGCATGGTCCCTAATGGGTGGATTTTTAATCCTTATCTCCTTGGGGCCTCACCCAGTATCTCTTGTTTCTATCCATATTCTGGTGTGCCCCGTGTTTAGCTCCTACTTATAAATGAGAACATAGGGTATTCAGTTTTCCGTTTCTCTGATAATTCACTTAAACTATGGTCTCCAGCTATATTCGCTTTGAAAGACACAGTTTTGTTCTTTTTGTGGCCTACTAGTATTCTGTGGTGTATATGGACCACATTTCTTTTTATTCAGTCCACCATTGATAGACACCTAGTTTGATTCTTTGTTTTTGCTATTGTGGATAGTGCTCTGATACACATATGAGTGTAGATGTCTTTTTGGTAGAGTGATTCAAACTTCTACTTATGTATAATATATTATGTATATACTCAGTAATGGGACTGCTAGGTCGAATGGTAAATCATTTTTTAGTTTTTTGAGAAATCTCCAAACATTCTCGCCAACAGTACATGTAATATTTTTGCTATTGTTTTAGGCCCAGATTTAGGTAGACACTTATATGAGGAGGTAGAAATGTTATTATCTTCTTAATTTCCCTTCATTCCGGCTTTCTGGGACCTTCATTATTTATTTTTTCACTTAGCATCTTTGTTAATAATTTCTTTTGTTAGTTTTGAGATTGGTTGTTTGAACTGCTAGATGTGACCTGTTGGATACTCTTCTCCACAATTTTCCTTTCTATCTTTTCCTAAGTTTTGGCATCTCAACGAATACAATTAAAAAATCCCAATGTCTCAAATAGAGAATACAAATATTTGTGTCAGGGAATTCACAAACAATTTTCCTATGAACTTGACAAAAGGGGAGGCTCAGGCAGAAGAAGCCCTGATACTTTGAGAGGGGCCCCCAGAGGATGCTGGGCTCCTAGTCGTGCTTGAGGGTGAGTCTTTTGAAGAGATATTTGCCCAACCCAGGTTCCACCTGGACAGCCTACAAAGGTTGGTCAGGAGGTGGTCCATTTTCTTGATGAGTTTCACTTCCTCAGCTAGGAAGTGGTTCTCTAGGAAGTCACAGAGATGGGGGGGTCCATGGATCCCACAGCATGAAGGTCCAAAAGGGCTTGATTCAGTCATGACGGCTTCCATGGCATCCAGAGTTTTACCCCACTCATCTTGAAAGGGCTTTTGGATATCCTAGAAGAGGACGTGGCCACCATACTGGTTTTGCGTCTTCAAGAGACTGGGCGCCCTTGCACTTCTTCTCTGCCAATTCATGGAAGAAGTAGCCCACGTCTTCCAGAGCCACATCGTGGCAGTAGAAATAGAAGCCCAGAGAGAAGCAAGTGTAGGAGGTTCACAAATGCAAATTGACTGTGCAGTTGACAGCTGCCTCCACTTTGGTGGAATAATTCTGGCGAACCTGGGAGCTCATGGTTGGTTGGCAAGAAGGTGCTACCCGCAAAAAATGGTGGTCTCTGGTCCCAGAAACAGGAGGTGGCCGAGGAAGTAGTCTCAGAGGTTGCAAGTGGAGAGGAGATTGGAGGGCAGTGGGAGACTGGAAGAGAGGAAGTCCCCGGGTCTGTTCCATCTAAACACTGTTGAAGCAAGAGACAGATCTGTGGGACCACAGAGTGCACTGCCACCAAATTCTTTGACATGAAATCAATTTAGTCCTTTAAGTAAACGACTGAACAACAGACTGGGTTAAGCAGAAAGAAGAAAATTTCCTTTAGAAACTGTAATAAAATGTAATTAGAAATATACACATACACTAAGAATTTAAAACATTATACTAAACAAATGTAAATTTTTTCAAAAGTTTTGTTGATGTTTCACTAAAAATATCTCAAAACTAATAATATTTTAAGGCTAATTGTCACACATTTTGCCTAATAATGATTTATTCTAATTTAGTTCTTCTAAAACTTCCTGCTCATTAGACTCACTTGAAAACATTTTAGGTAAACTAGTCCAAATTTCACTTCAGATGAACTAAGTTAGAACCATTGGAGAAGGGGTTCAGTATTGAAATATTTTTTAAAGCTCAGATCATTCTAATATACAAACTGAGTTGAAACCACTGACTTAATTTAAATAAAAGTATAGCATTCAGGATAATATTCTTGCAGAAACAAATATAAATTTGCAATTCGAATCATAATTTACACTATATCTTTATCTTCTTTTTGCTTTTTTATTATTATTAATATTCTTCAGAGATTGATTTGTTTCAACTAACTATCCAGTTGAAAAGTATCTGAAAAACTTAGATTAATAGGAGTTTAATTGGTTACCTACCCATTGATGCATTTTACTAAAGATAATCTCAGTCCACAAGTAGGATACAATGGATTCAATTTAAAGAACTAGAGTGAGCCCAGTTGAAGATGCCTGAGGGATCAGGACACTACAAGAATTTGATAGCATATCAGCAAAGCATATTATAAAATTGTCCCCTTCTCACCATATTTACACTATATATGATAATATTCCAGACTGTGTGTTCATCATTGGAATTAAATTATGTCCTTTAATTATGTTAAGAGAAATTAACCAAACACAAAAATATAAATACAGCATATTCATGTGAAAGCTAAAAATGTTAATTTCATAGAAGCAGAAAGTAGAATAATGGTAAGAGAGTTGGAGAAGTTTAGGGCAGGGAGCTAAGGAGAGTTAGTTAAAGGATAGATACAAAATTACAGTTAGATTGCAGGAATAAGTTCTAGTGCCCTATAGCTTTATAAGGTGACTATAGTAAATAATTTAGTTTATATTTTCAAATTACTAGAACAGATTTTTCCAACACACAAAAAATAAATATTTGACATGAATATGCTAATTACCCTGTTTTGATCATTGTGCTGTATGCATGTATCAAAATATCACACAATAATATTTACAGAGCAGATAATTGATAAATACCTTATTATTGACTTGTAAAGATGCGAGTCATGCTTAGAAAATGACTATATAAAAGGAAGAATTTAGCATTACATTTAACATAACACCTAGCATGACAAAAAAAGAGTTGTTTTGTAGAATTTGTTTTTTGTTTTGTTGTATTTGTTTTTCCCCATCAGAAACTCTTTAGAGTTTACTCTGTGTAAACAGATTATACAATGTATTAAATGTTACAGCCTTACAGGCAGGCATCTCAGCTCAGATTGTATGATGCAATAATATTTCTATCATCTTATGTTTTTGATAAAAGAATATACTTTTTCCCTTAGATAATATAATTTTTACAGTTTCCTATTCAAGTAATATCATGTAAGGCAAATCATTTGTTATTGTGTTGTTATCTAAACTGTTAAAAATTGTATGAGCTTAAAGCATTTAAAAGAGTATCCGTTGCTATTTCAGAAAGGTCAGATGAGCATTTTTTCCCCCATATTTTGATCTTTGTCACTTGTTTACTATCACACATTCTTATGTAAAAAAGGTCATTAATGCTATTTGTAACAAGCCAGCAAGTTTACATTCAGAGTGCTTAAAATATCATGCAATATAGTAGTGACATGGTGACTAATGTGAAAGGTATCAGGTTCGTCTCACTTCATTTCCCTTTTGTGTTTATTAGTACAGTTATTGTGGCCTAGCTAATTTGTCATTACTTAATTTTATCAGCCCTCATTGCCATATCTTCACAATTTGTGAATTAATGTCTGCATTTTTATGTCTAAACTATATTTAGAAAACAAAAAGTTAAATTCATTTTAGCTCATATTCTTTTTTTCTTATGAAACCATTGATATTTTAAGATCACAGCCATGATGTTTTCCTATGGACAATGTTACATTAGATGGATAATTTCTGATCCTCCCCCAAGTCAAGTCATACTCCTCCCTCATATGCAAACTTTTATGAAGTATACTGTCTGAGTCAAGCATTTGAATTGAAAAATCTATATTTGTTCCTTTCTAGAGTGGTGGTCAGG
>NW_006966105.1:0-726 GCF_000164805.1 Carlito syrichta
CTGCCTTTATAGATTATTTAAATACATTTAATATTATAATTGTACAGAAAACAAAAGAATGCATGCTCCCAATATCTTCACTACAATACAGCTACATTCTTACATGATGCAACAATAAAAATAAAACGTACTCTACTTAAACATAAAACTGTGTTTAATGGAAAAATATTTTTCACTACATGTTTCTAAATTGAAATTTATTGCAATTAAATAAAATGGAAAATTCAGTTAATAATTAAATAAATGGAAAACTCAGTTAATACTAGCTACATTTTTTTTTTTTTTGAGTTGGAGTCTCACTCCATCACCCAGACTGGAGTGCAGTGGCCATTCCCAGCCACTGCAGCCTCGACCTGCTGGTCTCCGGCAATCCTTCCACCTCAACCTTCCAAGTAGCTGGAACTACAGGTGTGCGCTCCCATGCCCGGCTAATTTTTTGATTTATTGTAGAGATGATGTCTCGCCAAGTTGCCCAGGTGGGTCTTGAACCCGCAGGCTCAGGCAATTCACTCACCTCAGCCTCCCAAGGTGCGGGATTACAGGCTGAGCCACTGAGCCCGGCTCTAGCTACATTTCAAAGGCTCAAAAACCACAAGGGGCTAGTGGCTACTCTATTGAAACTCTGCAGCCTCTGCACATAAGGTGAGTAGCTCTCTTGTAGCAGCTATACTAATACATGAAAAAGCTGGAAATTTTGTTCAAAAGACACATTAATACACTGAGAGA
>NW_006966106.1:0-646 GCF_000164805.1 Carlito syrichta
CATGAAGTGTATAATATCAGATTATGTCATCTCCAAGCTTAGCACCTGTGGTTAACAGCATATAGCCCCTAAAGATGACAGATGGGGGAGGGCACAAGGTAGGTGACAAAGTCAGCCTACAAAAACTGGAAAAAGCAAGAAAAATAATTATCCTATAGTGATTCTGAAAGCACACAGCTCTACCAACACCTTAGCCAATTAAGAACAAATTTGGACATGTAATCTCCAGAACTGTTTTGTTTTAAGCCACCAAGTATGTAGTAGTTTACTACAACAGCCATAGAAAATTGATATCATAGTTTCATAGTATCCATAGCAGCAAAACAATACAATATTCTTCAATGGCTTCCCGGTAGCCTTGGGATAAAGCCCAAAATCCTTAACAAAGACAAGAAGGCTCTGGTGGACAGTCCTGCCAGTCATAGCCTCACACTGCCACCAACTGAACTTTCAGCTCTCAAGGAGGCTCTTCTGCTCTGAGCCTGGAACCAACTCTTCCTGCCTTCTAGAGCCCTCCTCCTATCCTCCTCTGCTTTGTCTGATACACTCAAATTCTTAACTTAAACCTTCAAATTAAAGGTCATTTTCTCACAGAGATCTTACCTGAGCCTCTCATGCTCCCTTACCTGTTCATGCTCCCTCTATT
>NW_006966107.1:0-1021 GCF_000164805.1 Carlito syrichta
CAGAGGCAGCTGCAATTTCAGACTGGGCACCCCATAGGGTAGGAGGAGAAATCAGGGAAAGCGAGGGACTCACCGTATTGTCTGAGGTCCTGGGGCCAGGTCCTGTTCCCAAGAGAGGTCCCGGATCAGGAGAGGAGTGGGGAGCCTGCTGGGGCCCACACCTTCCTCCCAGGTTTCAGCACCAAATGTAAGGTAAATGAAACCAGACCAGGTGAAACAGCAACAAAGGAGCCAAGAAAAATTTATTAGCGCAATCCCAGGTGAAGTTCACCAGCCCATGTAGCTGTGGGCCCGAGAAGTCGCATCCAGCAAGATGGGTGACAGGTTTATAAAGGGCACACTGAAAAAGCTGTGAGGGGGTTGGGGAAAGCAATCACTGGTTGCGACAGCTGTCATGTTTGCTGGCGATTGACTGAACAGGGTTGCTAGAGTCGCTGTAACAGGTTGGCTTTGTGGTTGGAGTCTTAGTTCCGGTCACTCATTTTTTTTGCTGGCTCACTTTCGCCCATTGTTCTCCTGGAGCCATCTTGTTGAGGCCCGCCCTGCCCTCTGGTGCCTCCGGTCTTACACTACCCAGCAGCACTGCTGTAAAATTCATCATCATGTCATTAATAAAAGTGTTAGAACTGGCAAGGTGGATTATCTGATTAATTTCACAGAAAAAGTGGTGGATTTCCAAGTGTGTACAAAAGGACAGTGGCAGCACCATTAGGCTTTGTAACAAGGAATTCAGGACACTCATGATTCAAGATATCAGAACCAGCAGCCCACAGAGCTTGTGGTTCATAATGACCTTGTAGTGCAGAGGATGACAGATGGCCACACACCTGTCATAGGCTATTACAGTCAGGAGGAAGATGTCTAATGTTACAAGAAATAAAAAGAAGCACATCTGGGTGATGCAGCCTGCATCGGTTATGGTCTTACTCTGTGTCTGGATGTTCACCAGCATCTTTGGGACAGTGGTAGAGACCAGACAGATGTCTACAAAGGACAGATTGGAGAGGAAAAAGTACATAGG
>NW_006966108.1:0-775 GCF_000164805.1 Carlito syrichta
CTCTTTTTGCTATTCTTCATTGTTTATGGTTTCATATGAATTCTTTATTGTAATTTCCATGTGTGAGAAGAATTATGTTATCTTAATGGTTATTTCATTGAATCTGTAGATTGACAAAAAGCATAATTTTTAGACTAAAAGAGGCAAGTAAAGTCAGGGAAACAAGCATGTCAAATTGTAATTTATGAAATCAGCCTCAGAACTTTGACATCATAATGGCAGTGTCATTGACTACTGAGCAATTCTTAGGCTTCAAGAACTTGTGTACTGTTCTCTGCCAAATGTGGTAGACATGGTGGATTTCATTCCCAAGAAGTGAAGAAATCATGTGTTCACACCTATCCAAAAATTTTTCAAGGGATAAGTGGCTATTCAAGAATCCACTAAACGAAGTAGTCTTTTAATTTTTTTAATTTTTTATTTTTTGAGTTGGAGTCTCACTCTATCGCCCAGACTGGAGTGCAGTGACTGCTCCCGGCCACCGCATCCTCGACCTGCTGGGCTCTGGTGATCCTTCTGCCTCAGCCATCCGAGTAGCCGGAATTACAGGCATGCGCTACCACGTCCGGCTGATTTTCTGATTTATTGTAAAGATGAAGTCTCGCTCCGCAGGCGTGTCTCGAACCCACAGGCTCAGGCAATCCACTCACCTCAGCCTCCCAAAAGCACGGGATTACAGGCTGAGCCATCGAGCCCGGCTTTTTTTTATTGCAGTCTTTAATGAGAGGACCAAGAAATTCCCAAGCTTGGGAGAGGACCTGAGGGGGTTGGCCAA
>NW_006966109.1:0-784 GCF_000164805.1 Carlito syrichta
AAAGGAATTATAGTACCATGTTTGTCAAGTGATGGGCAGTCAACAAATGATAATGTCCTCCATCGAAGGGCTGGGCTTTGAGATGGCATGAGGTATACACTAAGCATAATCGGTCCCATTTGACTGTTCCTTCTTTGTCAACATTGGCCCCTCAGGAGCAGTAACCACAAAGCTGACTTTCCCTTTGAACAGGAGTCAAAGATGAGAGTGTGTCCTTTCCTTGTCATTGTTCTTGGAACGCAAGTACAAATTCATGGCTGGTTTCTGCCACCTGGAGAATTTTAGTCTGAAATCGTAGATGAGTCTGTGGCGCCAAAGGGATAAGTCACCTGTAAGATCTAATCTAGTCTGTTCTCTCCACAAAGAGAAAGCTGAAACAATGTAGCCAAAGTACAAAGTCCAAGAACCCTCTGCATTTCAGAGCTTGGGCTTTTCTTGCCTATAAACCAGTGACTCTTTCTCATATCTGCTTGCCTTTCATTCCTTTGTACCTTCAAGGGCTTTTACCTGGTGTTTCACAGATTGTTATGAGTAAGGTAGTAATTCAGTGGCATTATCTGTTACCCACCAATCCCAGGATTTAAGCAGTGGATATGGCTGGCTGTTTAAATATCCACTTTCTCCCTACACTGCTCAGGAAAAGCTAACCACTGTAACAAGCAATCCCTACATTTTTGTGGCTTAGCATAATTGTTTATGTCTTGCTAATTGTCCCAGTCAGTGAGCAGCCTTCCAAGGGGTAATTTTAGGATCTAGGCATCTTTGGTACTATGGCTCTGCCTTC
>NW_006966110.1:0-735 GCF_000164805.1 Carlito syrichta
AGTTCTAAATACAAACACTACTTAAGACATTATGTAATTACACAATCAGTCACTACTACACAATCAGTCACTACCCGGCACCCGACATATGCCTAATTCTACAGGGTCTGAGGTAGGATTTAAAGTAGTAAGATTTCATAAAGTACAATGTACATGAGGTAGGAATACACAAAATATATAGTAAACATAAGGTAGGGATATATGAAATATAGTGAACTAAACATTACTTTTACAGCAAGTATGGCTTTTTAAGTTTCTTGGTTTCTTGGGTCTCTCAATAGCATGCTCTTAACCTAAGTCCATAGTATAGTTTATTACTGTATAGTTTATTACTGTCCTCTCAAGAGGAGCTAAAATGCACATGAACCACAAAGCAATGGCATTAGCCTTTTAGTCTAACTGTGATAGCAAACTGTGTTGAGGGAAATCTTGGATTTGTTCCCTAAGGAAGCCACACCAGGAAAATTCTCAGTGTGTGGCTGTTGCTAAGGCACCATTCAGAGAAAGGAACAGAAACCTCACTGTTGTGGCTTTGAAGGGTAAAGAGCTATGTGATCCTAGGGAAAAATAAGTCTGGGATTCCAAACTACCTGAGCATCCAGACCTGAATCCATCTGGAGAAGCCTACGTTCTGTTGAAATCTTAACTCTTTGAAAGACACTGCCATTTTTACCAAATTTTGCAACCAAAATTCTCAAAGAATTGAAGAATGAAGAACCAGAACACTTAGAAGAA
>NW_006966111.1:0-965 GCF_000164805.1 Carlito syrichta
AAGGATGGTTAACATTGATTACACTGATATAGCATTTTAATATCAAATAGTCTTTCTCTGTGATTTTGTCAGGTACAGCATGGGTACCAATCCACTAGACCATTCCCCATCCCTCAATTTAGCAAGGTCACATGGCAACTCCCTTACTGTAATATATAATAAAAGCTTTAGTGGCCAAAATAATGTCATTCAGCTGGGCTCGGTGGCTCAACCTATAATCCCGCGCCTTTGGGAGGCTGAAGTGAGTGGATTGCCTGAGCCTGTAGGTTCGAGACCCACCTGGGCAACTTGGCGAGACCTCATCTCTACAATAAATAAAAAAAAAAAAAAATCAGCCAGGCGTGGTAGCGCATGCCTGTAATTCCGGCTACTCAGAAGGCTGAGGAGGAAGGATCGGCGGAGCCCAGCAGGCGAGGCTGTGGTGACCGGGAGCGGCCACTGCACTCCAGTCTGGGCGACAGAGTGAGACTCCAACTCAAAAAAAATAATAGTAATAATGTCATTCAAATGTTATTTGTGAAGTGCTCAGATTATATTTGACTTTAAAAATTTATATGCTTTTTCGTGGAGGCTATAATTATAATATGGTTAACTTGAATGCACTCATTTTTTCCCGCTTAGGTAACATGAGAATGAACCTACCAAATGAATGGAGCCAACCACTCTGTAGTGTCTGAATTTGTGTTCCTGGGACTCTCAGATTCCCGGGAGATTCAGATTTTTCTCTTTTGCTTTTCTTGTCTTTTCTATGCATCCAGTATTATGGAAAATCTTCTCATAGTGGTCACAGTAACCTCTGGCCCTTACTTGTTCTCCCCCATGTATAGTCTGCTAGCCAACCTCTCGATCATTGTTCTGATATTTTCCTCCATTGCAGCACCCAAAGTGATCTGTGATCTTTTCAGGAAGCAGAATTCATCTCATTTGGGGGCTGTATAGCTCAGATTTTCTTTAGTCATGTGTTG
>NW_006966111.1:2173-2953 GCF_000164805.1 Carlito syrichta
GTGTCAGGATACCATAATTGGGAGATACAGGTAAACAGGCCCTTACAATAAACATGAACCTGTCTTGGCTAATTAGAAATGAAGAGAATTTTAGCGAGCACCTGGGAAAGACATTCTCCCCTGACAAAAGGTATGGGCACTACAAGTGAAAAGCCCTTGGGATCCCTTCTTTCTGAACCTGTTTGGATTCCATTGTTGAAATCAAATGCCTCCGTGACCCAGTTGGTGACCACCTTGCCACTGTTAGGAATGAGAAAAGCGAACATGCCGACTGGGATGAATGAATACATGGAATGAGAAAAGCGAACATGCCGACTGGGATGAAGCAGAAAAGTGGAAAGGCCTGGGTGTTTGTGAACATGCTTGAGATACTCAATTAATGACAATACTGTCTACTTCTGGGCATTTCACAGGCATGCATTTGATGTCCTTGTGGCTTAATCCACTGTTCATTAGGTCTTCTGATATTTGTATCTAAAAACATCCTGACTGAGAAAATGTCATGGGGGCGCTTAGAAAGGGCACCTAACCTAGTCTTCTCAAAGAAAAATGGATACTTCCATGCTATCTGTGATGTAACCTGAAGATGTATTGGGTAATTGGCAGCAAAGGAGGGTCGGGCTTGAATGGGAAGGGCATTCCAGGCAGAGACAGCAGCACACAGAGAGATTCAGAGGGTGAGGAAGAATGAGGAACTACAAGTAGCTCATGTGAGGGTATAAAGGGAGACGTCCCCAGTGGTCACATCCCTGCTCTGCTCAGAACCCTGCTAGTGCTACT
>NW_006966113.1:0-764 GCF_000164805.1 Carlito syrichta
CATATTCCAAAACAAACTGGAATAACAACAAAGCGAAACAAAACTAACATCAATAAAAAGACCCCCAAGAAAACTAAACACACACACACATGCCTAGCACAAAGTGACTAGAAAAGAAAAACAGAAAGACTAAAGGGGAGCAGAAGAAGGGGAGGGATTCAGGTCAAACCCTCACACATTTTTTGACATTCCCCTTAAACTACAAAAAATATAAAAAAGACCCCCAAAACAAAAGAACAGAATCCCTCAACCACATCAAAATCAAAAGATGAACACTCAATCATTCACATACAACAAAAACAGTAAATGACAAAAGAAGAAGGAAACATAAAAAGAAAGAAAAATAAAAGAAATTTTTTGCGGAGTATGCAGATCAACCCTCACATACACATTCATGTACAAAGGAACAGTATTTTTAAAATAGATGGACTAACAAGCAAGCAGTCAAAAATTTTTTTAAATTAAAAATTTATTGAAAATTAAAAAACAAAAACAAACAAAAAAACCCCCCAAAAATCCTGCCCTCTTGTGACGGGCTCTGTAATTGTTGCTCTAGTCAAGTCACTCCTGCAGAGTCACATCTTTCACTCGCTCCTCAGGGAATGAATAAGGGAAGGAGGAGGGACAGTGAAGGGGTGGGGGTGGGGCTGCAGGCCTCCCTTTCCACTTCTCGTATGCACTGGGGAGATCTCTGGTGGGGAGGTATGGGACTATCTCTTCCCCAGTTATATACTCCCCTGGGGTGCCCCAACCAGGCTTATCCT
>NW_006966114.1:0-765 GCF_000164805.1 Carlito syrichta
CCCTTTGTGTTCAGAAAGAACAAGGCTCTTTGGGGGAAGAATAGTATCAAACACTTGGAGGATAAGAACACCAAGACGTATCAAACACTTGGAGGATAAGACAAGTTTTGGAAGGTAAAACAAACCATGGCAAATGGCAGTCACCCAATCTCTCTCTTATTTTTTATTGACACCTACTGGAAAGACCACTGACATCCTGCCTTTGGTAGCTTGTACTTTGCCAGTCTCAGCTCCTCCTACAATCACTGACTTGACCCAACTAGTTGCTGGCTCTGCTAAAGTGCGTGTCCCTCTCTCTCCTAACCCCACAATTGCCTCCTCCGGGTCTCAGTCCTGCTGAAGGAGCTCTCAGACATTCATGTGTGTAGAGTTCCATCTCTCTTTTTCTCTCCTCATCCCTCAACCTGTCCACTCTACTATGACGTCTGTTACCCCTGGCGATCCTGAATCAAATTCCACAGTATTCTTTTTTATCATCTTAATTAATACATCTGCTCTCTTGACCTTGCCACCCATTTCAGACCCTGGGGTCATTTACATTGACAATACTCCATCTGTAAGGCTGTGACTCTCAGATCCGCCAGCAAATTTAGGATGACAGCACTCCTGTTTTCTCATTCCAATTTATGTGCAGTGCAGTGGCACCTTGAAAAGTCATCAGTCTGCATCTTCCCACCTATATTTATTTTTTCAGTCCTACTCCCACTCTTAACTATCCCTTTGACTGGAAAACTACCATTAGTCCAAATTTAGGACACGCAATGG
>NW_006966115.1:0-721 GCF_000164805.1 Carlito syrichta
GGTCCTAAGACCACCTGCATCTACAAAATATGGACTGGGAAGTCTCTCACATTTCCGCTGTCTGTGGGACTCAATATTTGAGAAAAATCTAGTACACTGCAGGCATCCAAAACCTTCCCGAAGTTTCTAGAGTTACTTCTTTGGACAGTTTCAAATGAGTGCAGTTTTGAGAAAGGATGAGATAGGTTCAGTCTAACAGGAAGGGTACTTAGCACAGTGGCTTCCTTGAGCTGTTGAGCCCATGTGGCTGGCAGGTACACTGCCTGCCCACCCACACTCTGCCTGCCCCCTTCCTGCCTGTCTGCTCCAACCACATCTGGCTGACTCAAGCCGCCTAAGGAGAGGCTACACACTATATGACAAAGCCCACACTGGGTAATGGGTTGATTGACATCCTCAGGATCCGACTCTGTGTGCAGCTCCACTTTCAGATAATGCTAATGGTTGAGGAATTAAAATGTTGTTCAGTGACTTATGAATGCAGCATGCACCTAATGTTAGTACATGCCAGTTCCATCTCTCAGAACCGAGAAGTGGTGACGATTTCTAAATTATTAGTTCCCTTACCTCTGCCCCCAAAGATAGTTAGCGTATGCATTTATTTATTTCACGTGCCAATATGCAAAGTAATTTGCTTTGGGTTTTTTTGTGGGTTTGTTTTTCCTATCGATTTTCATTTCTCTGATGCTGCAACAGGGGGTTTTTAAAAAAAGACAGAAAG
>NW_006966116.1:0-756 GCF_000164805.1 Carlito syrichta
CTGCTAGAATAATTAATAAACAGCAATTTTTAACTAAATTAACTAATTAACTCCAGCTTAAACAGAAAATCTTTTTATCTTTCATTTTATCAGTAAAAGAGAAACCAAAAATCTTGCCTTTCCAGCTCCCTTAGGTGGTTTGTGATCTTTCCATTTTTTTCATATGTGTTTTTAGAGATATGAATTCCCCTCTTAGTACCGATTTCATGGCATCCCAGAGGTTCTGGTAAGATGTTTCTTCATTTTCATTTGTTTCAGGGTGTCTTTTAATCTCTGTTTTGATTTCCATGTTGACCCAGGAGTTGCTTATCATCATGTTATTTAGTGTCCAGGGATTTAGTTTCTTTTGGGGCAAAATAACTGGCTATTTGCAGTTTCTCTATATGAACTACTAAAAGAACCACAGTGAATACATATGAGATATTGACCCTGGCTTTCAGTTATCTGATCTGGAAATGTGGTTCATAATGAAGAATTCTGTAGCAAAGGTGTTGTTAAGTTTCTTGTTTCCCACTTGTCGAGACCAAATTATACTTCAAAACTAGATATGACTTTTTAAAATATCTCTGGGAAGAGTAAAACAAACAACCTATATTATTTGTGGGATTCTCAGAGTGGGTTCTCCATATTGCATTTCATCTGGAAGATCAGGAGTCAGGATGACAGGATAGGGGACTCAGGAGTGACATGGTCCCTCTTGGCCTGGAGCAGCCCTGAAGTACCTCGATGTCCCTTTCTTCTGTTTGTAGTCTCTGA
>NW_006966117.1:0-702 GCF_000164805.1 Carlito syrichta
CATCTTGACGGTTTTTCTCTCTTTCCTCATTGAAGAACCTCTCCACAACACACCTCAACAGCCTTCATTCCTCTCTAGCTGGAAAAGCACAGAGAACGCACATGGCTTTCTTCATTTCTCTTGATGTTCTTAAACCATACTTTCAATCTGTATAAAAATGCTATTGTATTTGAAAGATGTGGGGTATAATTCAGGATTAGGAATCCGAGCGGTCACGGTACAGACAAAGTTTGGGCCTCCCTTTGGTTCCCACTTTGCCTGGATTGAGATGAGGTATCCTAAGTTGCTCTGAGATTCCTCCTAACTGGCCATTGTCCTTGACGCAAACCGGACCTTGGTCCCTGGATGCCGGCAGAAGCCCTAGGCCCACTCCCGCACCTGAGAAGGTCCTTCTTGGGAGTTCCCTCATGAAACACACACGTGTCAAGCACTCACCTTGTTCAGGCACTTTTCTCATCACTTGACATAGTTGAATGAGCACAGCAGATGCCAAACACTGGGACTCCTCAGTTCTGCTTGAGGAGTCACACACACACACACACGCTAGGCATCCTGAGCAGGTCATGCTCACAGAATTTTCTAGGTATGGAAGCATTCTTGTATATTCTGACCATGATGATGACAGAGCACTGGGCCCAGCCTAAAATGGGGATCCATGGGGTCCAGAAGAAGGACCTCCTGTCACCCTAAAAGTACGGAAGG
>NW_006966118.1:0-571 GCF_000164805.1 Carlito syrichta
AGTCTTAGTTATTATCATTCGGAGGATTTTTTGTGCTCCGAGGTCACCCCAACCGAAATTTACAGCTCATATCCAGTTGGGTATTAGTCCTAGTAGGTCGTTTTAGTACTGGTTGAGTAGTTAAATTGAAGCTCCATAGGGTCTTCTCGTTTTATTAAGATATCTCCGCCTCTTCACGGAGATGTCAATTTCACTGATTGGAAGTAGGAGACAGTAAAACCCTCGTGTGGCCATTCATACTAGTCCTTATTTAGAGAACAAGTGATTATGCTACCTTTGCACGGTCAGGATACCGTGGCCGTTTAATATATCACTGGGCAGACAGTGCCTCTAATATTGGTTATGTTAGAGGTGATGTTTTTGGTAAACAGGTGGGGTTTAAAGTCTTGCCGAGTTCCTTCTACTTCTTTTAATCTTTCCTTTTAAGAAAACGCATGCCTGTGTTGGGTTTAACAATGGAATTAATAAATCATATATTTGTAGTTTGTTTATATTAGGATTGTTAACTATCAGTGGTTTTATCCGATCTGATATGAAGCTTTATGCGAGGAGAATATTTTCTTGTTACTTA
>NW_006966119.1:0-3617 GCF_000164805.1 Carlito syrichta
CTTTTGAAGAGGTGAACATTTTATTTTTTTATCACAACATCAAATAGCTTAAGTAGATCAAGTTGGTTTGCTCTTGTTATTTGTTTTCCTTTTTTATACAAATTTCTTTTCTTTATTTTAAAGATATGGGGTAAAATTCAGGGTTAAGCATAAAAATGTTCATCATGCAGGTAGCCTTGTGAATGAGGTTTCCCTCAACTGACAATTCCTTTCTTATAGTATTATGAAAATTGTTCAAGGTTTGCTTATGAGTGAGATCATATGGTACTGTGTTCTTTGTTTCTGTGATAGATAATTGAGTATGATAGACTCTAAATCCATCCAAGTTGCTGCAAAGTCCACATGTTTGTCCTTCTTGATGGCTGTATAATATTCCATTGTGCATATGCACCACATTTTTTAACCCAGCCCAGCTTCTCTGAGCAGCATGGTTGGCTTCATGTTTTTGCTATGTGAATACAGCTGCAATAAACATTCACATACAGATTTTGTTTTGGTAGAATGACTTAAGTTTCTCCCGGTATATTCCCAATAGAGGTGTTGCTGGGTCATATGGAAAGTTAATTTCTAGTTCTTTCAGAAACCACCACTCTCTTTTCCAAAGAGGTTGCACTAGTTTACCTTCCCACCAGCAGTGTAGAAGTGTTCCTTTTTCTACACATCCTCACCAGCATCTGTTGTTTGTTTTCTTTCTTTTCTTTTTTTTTTGAGTTGGAGTCTCACTCTATCTCCCAGACTG
This sequence comes from Carlito syrichta, assembly GCF_000164805.1. Lineage (NCBI taxonomy): Eukaryota > Metazoa > Chordata > Mammalia > Primates > Tarsiidae > Carlito > Carlito syrichta. The sequence continues at coordinate 740 of NW_006966119.1, forward strand.
GAGTGCAGTGGCCGCTCCTGGCCACTGCAGCCCTGACCTGCTGAGTTCCGGTGATCCTTCCGCCTCAGTCTTCAAAGTAGCTGGAACTACAGGTGCGTGCTACCACGCCTGGCTAATTTTTTTTATTATTATTTATTGTAGAGATGAGGTCTCGCCAAGTTGCCCAGGCAGGTCTCAAACCCACGGACTCAGGCAATCCACTCACTTCAGCCTCCCAAAGCGCTGGGATATACAGGCTGAGCCACCAAGCCCGGCTTTCTGTCCACTTTTTATTGGGACTGTTTGAGTTTTTTCTTTTAGCACATTTGAGTTCCTTGTGGATCCTAGATGATAGACTTTGTCAGATATATAGTTGTCAAATATTTTTTCCCACTCTGTGGGCTGTCTCCCTACTCTCTTGATGGTTTCTTTTGCTTTGCAGAAGCTTGTCAGTTTGGTGGGGTCTAACTTGTCTATCTTATATCTTATGGTATGGGCACTTGAGGTTTTGATCAGGGATTGGTTGCCAGCTCCAATGTCTGTAAGGGTGTCTCCTGCATTTTCTAAGATTCTTATAGTTTGAGGTTTTACATTTAGGTCTTTGATTCATTTGGAGTTAATTTTTGTGTATGGTAATAGGTAGGGGTTTTGTTTCAATCTTCTGCATGTGATCAGCCAGTTTTCCCAGCAACATTTACTGAATAGGTTTTCCTCTCCTCAGTGATTGTTGTTGGAGGCTTTGTCAAAGATGAATTGGTTGAGAAATTGAGGCTCTGCTTCTGGAATCTCTGTCCCATCCCATTGATCTGTATGCCTGTTCCTGTATTAATACCAGGCTGTTTTGATTATTATAGTAGGTACAAGGAGGAGCTATTGAAAGTATTCCAGGAAATTGAGAAAGATGAAATTCTCCCCAAATCATTTTATGAAGCTAACATCACACTGATACCCAAACCAGGTAAAGATACAACAAAAAGGAGACGTACAGGCCAATATCTATTTTGAGCATAGATGCAAAAATCCTCAACAAGAGTCTAGAAAATCGAATGCAAAAATACATCTCAAAAATCTTCCACCATGACCAAGTTGGCTTCATCTCCAGGTTGCAGGGTTGGTTAAAAATCCACAAGACCATAAATATAATTAAATACATAAACAAATATAAAAACAAGTACCACATGATTATATCATGAGATGCAGAAAAACTTTTGATAAAATCCAGCATCCCTTCTTGATAAAAACCCTCAAACGTAGGTATTAATAGGACACACATCAAGATAGTAATTGCCATCTACAATAAACCCACAGCTAGCATATTGCTAAATGGACAAAAACTGGAAAAATTTCACCTGAAAACTGAAACAAAACTAGGCTCTCCACTCTCACTTCTCCTGTTCAATATTGGGTTGGAAATCCTAGCCAGAGCAACTAGACAAGAGAAGGAAATCAGGGATATCCAAACAGGAAATAAGAAATCAAGTTATCCCTTTTTGCTGATGATATGATCTTATACCTCAAAAATCCAAGTGAATCTGTCAAAAACCTGCTTGCACTGTAAAGAACTTTGGCAAAGTCTCATGGTACAAAATAAATGTGCAAAAGACAGTTGCATTCTTATACACCAACAACAAGCAGGTGGAGAACCAAATAAAAACACAATCCCATTCACAATAACCATAAAACAAATTGAAATACTTTGGCATCTTCATAACCAGGGAAGTGAAAACCTTTACAATGTTTATAAGACACTGCTCAAAGAAATCCAAGAAGACCCAAACAAATGGAAAAAGAATCCATGATCATGGATAGGAAGTGTAATATTGTTAAGAAGTCCATTCTACCAAAGCAAATTACAGAATTTGTATGTAAGCACAAATGACCACGAATAGCCAAAACCATCCTTAGCAAAAGAACAATGTTCCTGTTATTAAGAGCAACAGAGAAAGGTTAATCTTTCAGTGCTTAAAAGTGTTCTTCCTTTTAAAACATATGTCTTAAAAAGACTAAGGAGACATAAAACTAGAATGCTATAAAGACATTGTTGGGTGTATTAACAAAATTGGAATATGGACAGTAGATTATACTATTATACTGATGCTAAATTTACCAAAGTTGGTAAGTGAAGTATGGCTCTGTAAGAGAATAAGTAACCTTGTTCTTAGAAAATGCACAAGGAAGTTGTTAGATGTAAAGAGCCACTTTTTATGCAACTTACTTGCAAGCGTTCAGAAAAAAATAAGTGTATATATTACATATATATGTACATGCACATATATGTAATATATACACTTATTTTATATATGCAATATATACACATATATATGCATATATAGGTTATGAGAAAATTGTTGAAGATTTTATGGAGAAGCAATTGCTTAGTATTCCCAGCTTCTTTGTAATGAGTGATCTCCCTTACTGAAAAGAACAAATACCGACCATGGTCCAAGAAATTTGATAGTGGCCATAGAGTAAACTTGACTTCTCAATAGGGGTTTACTTTATGAAACTTAGATAATAAGATTTTTAAATGAAGACAATATTGCAAATATAATGATATCTCAGTCAGTCAACTAGATTTCCTGAAATGAGCAACCACTTACCTCATGGGCTTCCTTCTCTCAGAGAAAGTCCTACAGCAACAACAGGAATGGTGTTGCAGTAGAGGTTATAAAGGCTGTAGTGATAATGGTACATATGGTACCACTAATAGTAATAATGGTTAACATTTCATTGAGTATCAGGCACTATTCTAAATACTTTGCATCCATATGTCCCTATGATATAAGTACTGTCAGGGTCCGATTTTCCAGATCAAAAAGCCGAGGCACAAAATAAGGAGGGTGTGTTGACCACTGGAAAGTCAGATTTTGCAACTGCCTTGTATTAGTAACAAACGACC
>NW_006966119.1:4841-5240 GCF_000164805.1 Carlito syrichta
CAAATATATAGCACAAAAATGTTAAAGACCAAATACAAAAAGAATCTTTCTCCCTCTCTCCCCTTTTTCCTCTCCCTCTCCTCTCTCTATTCTCTCTCTCTTTCTGTCTCTCTCTCTGACTCTCCTTCCCTCTCTCTGTCTTTCTTTTTCTACCTATCTCATCTCTACCTATTTCTTCTAGAAGTTTTCAAATAAAAATTGAGAAAAAAGAAATCTTCCCAAATAAAGCTATACACTAGGATAATATCTGTGTACATCTGTATGAAAACTATTATGTGTGACCCAATAGAGTGAGAGAAAATAAACAGAAAGGAGCATAGGGTATAGGCTATGTACCCGGTATAGGTAATAAATAAAATGTGAGATTTTTAGTGCAAGGAGTTAAATAAGGCCACTGAA
>NW_006966120.1:0-3381 GCF_000164805.1 Carlito syrichta
AGCTGGCTAGCTGGTTAAGTAAGCTAATTAATTCAAATGGCTTGTCAATGCCTTGCTAGGTAGCTCACTAGTTCCATCAGCTGCCTAGCCAGCTGGATTGCTTGTTAAGCCAGGCAGTTAAGTCAGCTGGCTAGCCACCTGGCTAGGAAGGTAGCTAGGTAATTAAGTCAGCTGGCTAGCCAACTGGCTAGCTAGTTACTTCAACGAGTTAAGTGACCTGGCTAGCTAGCTGGATAACTAGGTGGCTAGCTAATTAAGCCAGCAGGCTAGCCAGCTGGCTAGCTAGTTACTTCAACGAGTTAAGTGACCTGGCTAGCTAGCTGGCTAACAAGGTGGCTAGTTAATTAAGCCAGCAGGCTAGCCAGATGTCTAGATAGTTATGCCATCTAATTAAGTCAGTTTGTTAGCCAACAGGCTAGCTAGGTGACTGGCAAGTTAAGTTGGCTGGTTAGCAGGCTGGTCAGGTAGGTGGCACGCTAGATAAGCCATCTGGCTTGCCGGCTGACTAGCAGAGTGGCTGGCTAGTTAAGCCAGCTGGCTATCCGACCATCCAGACAGCCAAATGGCTATTTAAGCTGGCTTGCTAGCCAGTTGGTTAGCCCACTAGCTCACTAGCCGGCTGCCTAGCCAGCTAGCAAGCCAGGTATCTAGTTAATTAAGCCAAATGGCTACCCGTGTAGACAACCAGTTTACTAGCTAGTTAAGTCAGCTGACTGGCCAGCTATCCAGCACAGTTGCTAGTCAGCTACTTAAGTCAACTAGCTAGCTAGGTAGCTTGTTAAGTCAGCTAGCAAGTCACCTAATAATTCAGCTAGCTAATGAAGTCAGCTAGGTAGTCAGCTTGCTAGTCTACTAGCTAGTTAAGTCAGCTAGCAGATCAGTTAGCTAGTCATTTACATAATAAAGTCAGTTAGCCAGCTAAATAGCCAGATGGAGAGCTAGTTAAGTCAGCAAGCTAGAGATTTAGATAGCTTGTTTGCTAGTATTTATGTCAGCTAGCTAGCTAGCTACCTAGTCAAGATAGCTAGTTAAGTCAGCTAGCATATCAGCTAGTTACTTATCTAACTAGTCAGCTAGCAACTCAGCTATCTAGTCAGATAAATAGTGGGCTCGCTCGCTTTCCATCAGGTCAGTTAATTAGTTGGCTTGCTCGCCGGCAAACTGGTCAGGAAACTAGTCAGCTCACTCACCAGCCAACAGGTCAACTAAATTGTCAGCTCACTCACAGGCCAACAGGTCAGCTAACTAGCCAGCTTGCTTGCCAGCTGATTAGGTAAGTCAGCACACCGGTTGACTCGCAAGCTGGCCGACTAGTTAAGGCAGCTCACATGTCGGTTCACCCACCGGATGACTAGTTCAGTCAGCTCACCAGTCAGTTAATTCACTGGCTGACTAGTTAACTCTTCTGACCATTCGGCTCACACACTAGCCGACTAAAGTCAGCTGACCAGTCAGCTCACTCGTTGACTGACTAGTTAAATCAGTTGACAAGTCGGCTGACTCGCCAACCAAATAGTTAAGTCGGTTGGCCAGTCTTCTCACTCGCCAACTGACTAGTTAAGTCAGCTCACCTGTGGGCTTTCTCGCTGGCCTACTAGTTAAGTAAGCTAACTGGTCGGCCAACTAGCTGGCTGACTATTTAAGTCAGCTAACCAATCGGCTGACTTGTCGGCCAACTTGTGAGCTGACACGTTTGGTCACCTAACTTGTGGGCCGACTAGTTAGGTCAGCTAACTAGTCGTCCAACTAGTCAGTCAACTACTTAGGTCAGCAAACTAGCCGGCCAAATAGTTAACCAAGCTTACTTGGGGGCCAACTTGTCGGTCAACTAATGAACACAGCTAACTAGTAGGTCAAATAGTTGACCGACTTGTTAAGCCAGCTAAAATGTCGGCCGAATAGTCAGCCAACGTGTTAAAGCAGATATGTAGTAAGCCGAATTGTCAGCCAAGTTATGTCACCTAGTTAACTCGTTATCCAACTAAGAAAGCTACTTAACTCATTCACCAAGTAATTAAAACAGTCAGCTAACTCGTTAACCAACTCGTTATGTCAGCTAGCTATGTGATTAGCGAAATAGTTGTCAGCTAGCTATGTCAGCTAGCTAAGTAGCTAGCTAGCTAAGTCAGCTAACTAGGACACCTATCGCACTATTTAGCTAAATATTGAAGTCAGTTACTTAAGTCTGCTACCTAACTATTTAGCTAAGTAAATCAGCTAGTTTTTCACCTGCTTTCTTTCCATCATGTCAGCTAACTAGTCTGCTCACTCACGTGACAACCAGTCAGCAAACTAATCGGCTGACTCGTCAGCCAAAAGTTCAACTAACTCATCAGATTGCTCGAAGGCCAACAGGACAGCTAACTAGTCAGCTTACTCTTCGTCATCTAGTTAACTCAGGTCATCAATGGCTCTCACGATGGCCGACTAGTTAAGGCATCTCACCCATTGGCTCACTCGACTGCCAACTAGTTAATTCGGCTCACCGGTCTGCTCACTCACCAGTCGACTAGTTAAGTCTTCCAACCAGTCGGCTCACTAGCCAGACGACTAAAGTCAGCTGACCAGTCAGTTCACTCACTGGCAGATAAGTTAAGTCAACTGACCAGTCGGCTCACTTGCCGGCCGACTACTTAAGTCAGTTTACCAGTCGGCTCACTCGCTTACTGACTTAAGTCACCTAACCAGCCGACTCTCTCCCCCACAGACTGGTTAAGTCAGTTCATGTGCTGGCCAACTAGTTAAGTCAGGTAACCCATCCACCAACTAGTTAAGTCATCTAGATAGCTACCTGGATATCGAGTGATGTATGCATGTTAAGTCAGCTGTCTATCTAACTGGGTAGCTGGTTAAGTCAAATAATTTAGTCAGTCGTCTAGTCAGCTGGCTGTGCAGGTAGACAACTAGATATGTAGGCTTGCTAGCCAGCAGGATAGCTATTCAAGTCAGATAGTTAAGTCAGTTGGCTAGCCTGTAGGCTATGTAGGCATCTAGCTAGTTAAGTGAACTGGTTTACTTGTTATCTTAAGTCAGCTGGGTAAGTCAGTTGGCTAGCCAGTTGTCTAGATATGTAGCCAGCTAGTTAAGTCAACTGGCTAGCCAGCAAACCAGCTGGTTAAGTCAGCTAGTTAAGTCAGCTGGCAACCTGCTTCCTAGCTAGTTTAGTCAGCTCGTTAAGTCTGTTGGCTCTCCAGCTGGTTGGCTAGTTAAAAATCTAGTTAAGTCAGATGACTAGCCATCTGGCTAGCTAGTTAATTCTGCTAGTCAAGTCAGTTAGTAACCTAGGAATCTAGCTTTATTAATCAGCTAATTATGTCAGCTAGGTAGCTCATTAAAGTCAGCTAGTTAAGCCAGCTGTCGAGCTACGTATCTTGCTGTTTA
>NW_006966121.1:0-800 GCF_000164805.1 Carlito syrichta
AGGCTGAGGCGGAAGGATCGCCGCGGCCCAGCCCGGTGACACCGGGGTGGCCGTGAGTGTGCCTCTGCACCCCAACCTGGATGACAGAGTGAGACTCCAACTACAAAAAAAGGAAAGAAAAGAAACTGATTACAACCCTCACATCTTTGATGGGTTCAAGACTTCACGGGCATGAGTAACTTCAGATATAGTGGAAATAGCAAAAGAACTAGAATTAGAAATGGAAACCAAGGATGGCACAGAATTGTTGCAATTTCATGGTAAAACTGGAATGGATGAGAAGCTGCTTCCCAGGGATGAGTGAAGAAAGCAGTTTATTGAGAGGGGACCTATTCCCAGGGGAGACTCTGTGAGAACTGTTGAAATGAAAACGAAGGATTTAAAATATTACACAAAATTAGTTGATAAGGAAGCAACAGAGTTAAAGTGACTCCAGTTTTAAAAGAAGTTCTACAGTGAGTAAATTGCTATCAAACAGCATCACATACTGCAGATAAATTGTTTATGAAAGGAAGAGTCAAGCAAAGCAGCAAATTTCACTGTTGTCTTACTTTAAGAAATTTCCACAGCCATCCCAACCTTCAAAAACCACTACCTTTGACCAGTCAGCAGTCATAAAATCAAGGCAAGACCCTTCAAAAGCAAAATGGCTGTGACTCACTAAATGTTTAGATGATCATTAGCATTTTCAGGCAATAAATATTTTTTAGACATAATGCTATTGTACACTTAACACGCTGCAGTGTAGTACAGGCATAACTTTTATATGCACTGGGAAAACATAAAAGCCATGTGACTCA
>NW_006966122.1:0-801 GCF_000164805.1 Carlito syrichta
GGGAAATTATCAATTATAAATGCTATGACAGAAATAAATAATTTAAACATATCACATTCCTATAAAAATGCTTTTTTTTTTACTCTGCATCAATTGAACGATTTCCACTATACCTTGTGAATTTGGCTGTATACATTTCAGATTTTTTTTGTTTTTTGTTTTTTAGGTTTTTTTGAGTCGGAGTCTCACTCTGTCGCCCAGACTGGAGTGCAGTGGCCGCTCCCGGCCACCGCAGCCTCGACCTGCTGGCCTCCAGCGATCCTTCCACCTCAGCCTTCCGAGTAACCACAGGCACGTGCTACCATGACCGGCTAATTTTTTGATTTTATTGTAGGGATGAGGTCTCGCCTGCCCAGGCGGGTCTCAAACCCGCAGGCTCAGGCAATCCACTCACCTCAGCCTCCCAAAGGCTCAGGATTACAGGCTGAGCCACCAAGCCTGGCTTAACACTTTTTAAATAAGTGTTTTGGAACTATAAAATCACATGTGTTTACTGTGGGCACCAGTGGAATTGTGGGAAATAGTTTATAATTGGAGATATGTGATATCATATATTTGTTTTACTGGTAGACTTAAAAAAATCACAGAATTAGTAACTTGTTTGAGTTTTCTTATCTGTCAAATAAAAATAATACTAATTACCTGGCTGAGTTTTTATAAATTGTAAGTGAGGATGTAATATATCCTAGCACAGTGTCTGTCACTTGGTAGGCAGTGAGGAAATGGATTATTCCTCCTCTTCCTGGAACCAAGCAGTTTGATGGTTGAAACTTATGTATAAAAATGATGCTATTATTTTTT
>NW_006966123.1:0-6560 GCF_000164805.1 Carlito syrichta
CCTATGCAGAGACAGGGGTGTTCTGTCAATCTAAAGAAAAAGGAAGATTAGGGATTTACTGGGGAGAGAGGAGGTTATGCAAATTGTTTTGTAAGGAAGTTCATTGGCGAGTGTTAGAGGTTGCTAGGTAGTTCTTGGAGTCCTGGAGTTAGACCCTTGCAATTTGGGATTGGCCTTTTGAGACAATTTTGAAACAGGCAACTGCCAGAATACAGCTCCTGCTGGGTTCAGGGTACCCCAAAGGTAGAGATGGCGTAGGTGTTTGGGGGCAAGAAGAAAGAGGGGGAGAGAGAGAGAGAGAGAGAGAGAGAGAGAGAGAGAGAGAGAGAGAGAGAGGCTGGACCCTTGTCTAGTGCAGAAGTAATTTTTTGGGAATTACAACAGGTCTTTTATCCCCAAATTTTGCACGTGAACACAAAACCAGGTGCATGAGGGGTATCCCCCACCCACCAGATATCCTTTCAGGTATAATCCCATAACAGATATTAAACCTTAATCCATGACTGCTTATCCTATAAACCCTTTTCATCCTATGCTAACTTATACTAATACCAAGTTAAAGATAACCTAAAAATCCCATAACAAGCACTAACCTTAATTCGTGACTGACCTATCCTATAAACCTTTTTCATCCTATGCTGATTTATACTAATACCAAGTTAACAATTTCTGTAGAAAACTTAAGTACTTACTTTACAACCTAAAGCAGCCCATTCCAGAATGTTTGGAATGTGTCCCAGTCAAAGTTCACAGTGGGCTACCCTGCAGTAACCTAGCCGCATTCTTTCAACAAAATTGCTATCTTCTAAAACTATATTCTACAATTTACACCTTATTCAACTTCAGTAAATCCTAAGATCATGACCCAGGAGCCTGTGACCAATAGTAAGGCTCTCAGATGTGACCCGAGTTTGAATTACAAGTTGTGTGAAAGCCAAAACTGCAGTTTGTGGAAGAATGGGAGAAATAAGCTTCTAAAGTTAGCTTGTGTTCATCCTGGTCTCAGAGTTTTTATGTTTTGAGCTCACAGGAGCTTATTCTGGTTATAGTACTGAGTAGAAAGGGGGAGGAAATGGGGTCAATAGCTCCCGAACGCATCTTAGTGGTCTCAGGGTCAACGGCCCTTCCTGATCCCTAACATTCAGTGGGCCTCCGTGGCCAGCTCCCAAAAGGCAACTTCTTGTTTGAGTGGCTAGCTATCCTTGTGCTACTAGCTGTCTTTGACTCATGTAGTAAGCTGCAGTTTGGACAAATTTCTGATGATAGTTATTTTTTTGTCAGAAAGCTATGCATGAAAGACCTCTCTTCAGGGCCTTCCCTGGTTCCATTTTGCCAATGTTTGGTAGAAGTGACTGTACTTTGATTATGAAAACTTTAACAAGTCACAAAACAGATTCTCCATTTCCCCTGAAAATGATTCCTATAAAAGATTGTGTCTGTCATACATTCACTTAAATATCTTAATAACTACTAAAATAATGCTTCTACTGAAACTGAAGCAAAAAAAAAAAAAAAGCCCCATTCTAACCTCCTGATGTATATACATATCCCTGCCCCCACATGAACATACATGTGTTTGGAAATTTTGCACACTTGCTAAAATAAAACTTTGCACTTTACCAGCGTATTTAATAGCCAATGGAAACTATATCATTTTCAATACTTGGAATAATATTTGTACATATAATATGCATCTTTGTTTCCTTTTAGAATTTTTTGGTAAATTTTCTCTCTCAACTATTTAGCTCTCACATTAAGATTAAATTCCTAAAATTATACAGTTTATAAGCTAAATATAAAAAGCTAACAATAAATAGATATTACAAAAGTAATGAATAGTTGGGAGTTTCTGTGGGCTAGGATAAATCCAAGATCAGTAGACAACTGTATACTTCAAATTTGTCTTTTTTTATATGAGTAGTTAAGAGAGGCTCTAATATTAAGCTGATACTAAAGTTATGGAATGGAATCTCACTTATGTTACTGGTTATCTGTATAAAAATTGATGAATATCTTTAATCTTAAATTACTTATAAAGAAAATGAGAGGGATGGATTATATAATCAGTATCTCCTTTTCAGCTACATTTTTAAAAACACTGAGTGATTCTCTATCTCTTTTAAATGGTATGTCAGTGACTGTCAATGAATTACTTATATGTGACAAAACATTTGAGATCATGTTTTAAAAGTTGTATATATAATTATGACAATTAATGTTTAGGAGAGCCATTGTGCAGCTCTGACTCTAAATGAGCATTAATTAAATAAATTTAATTTGATACGATCTTAATTTAAATTGCATAGTTCATGTATTATGAATATATAACCATATAGAATATTTCTGTCATAAATTACTTTATTCATATATGTATTTAATTTTTAGTAAAGTCCTAGGTCATCTAAACTGTAGATAAGTAACCATTGTTATTGTTGATTGTGTATTTATAGGCAGTTAAAGACACGACTCAGAAAAAAAAAAGATGACTTGTCCTGCTTTCAGGTTTACAAAATGACTCAGTTGTAGTTCTTGGTTTGAGTTTATTTTGGTACTCCCTCTCTATCTCTCTATCTTTCTCTCTGTCTCTTTTTCTCTCTATAAACACACATAAGCACACACACACGCACAAATATATATAAACCTTGATATATATGTATATGTATATAATTTGACTCAAGTTAAATTATCAATAAAATACAAGCAGAGCACCAAGTTCTACCATTATTTTTTAAAGTGTATTATAATTTTATCATTAAATTATTTATCTTAACAATTTACTAAACATTTCAACCATAAATACATATGTCAGTTAATACATTTAAAAATGACCTTGATTAACCTACTTTTCCTAAAATTCTGCATAAGACATGCTAAAACCAGTTCTCTTACAGACTTCAATTTTTAACTTTTTCCATTGTATTACACTATTGATTATCCAGCTATAAAATTACACTGGAAAGAAGACACTTCATAAATCTAATGCTCAATGCTTTGAAATTGAATGATCTTCAGACAACCACTGATTAGAGTGAAAGTAAAGGAGGTTGAGGGTCTTTCTTATGACAATTTTATTTTGCAAAGAAAGGACACAATATTTTAAGCCTGTTCTACATTGTTGAATAACTTTTCTATTTTCTGTTATGTATTTTCTTTGGATGTTGAATGCATTTTAGTATACCTTTGTGTATAGATGACCTTACAGTAGTGTTAGCTTTCTGTGCAAATTATTCTTATATGTTTCATAATTATTTTTATGCTACATTTAAAAAATTTCTTGCTATACAACTTAATAGCTCTGAATAAGAATTTCCTATTTAATTAAAGGATAAGTAGGAGTGTAGGCCAAAATCATTCAAAATCAGAATGGAACCAATCTGTTTCATATCCTACAAGAGGATTTTATTTCTTAGTATTTTGTTTGTACTTAGAGAATAGCATGTTTAAAAAGTGGTCAAAGTTTCTCTTTTTTATTTTTGAGTTGGAGTCCTACTCTGTTGCCTGCCAGAGTCCAGCTCCAGCAGGTCAGGGTTTCCTGAAAGAAGGATGGCGTTGGCGCAGGAGAAAAAACTTGGACACTGACTCTGCTGCAAACAGGACAAATGCGAATTTATTGTCTTTCCTAACTCCTTTTATACCCTACATGTTTTTTGTTTCCAAGGCAATCAGTTACAATTGAATGGACCAGACAGGCAATGTATCTTTGTTCATCCTGTTTTGATCTTAAAACATTATTATCCTAAACTATAAATTTTATAAACTTCTAACATTTTTTAATGATTACCATTTCTTAATATCCATACAAAACGTACTTATTCCTATAACTATTACATTATAAATCACTACCAAGTTCTAATCACTATAATTATCACATAGATTAACAAGTCACACCTGTGACCTTTACACAGCAATCTGCAAGTAGCTGGGGTAAAGCAACATTTTCAAGGTTTCTTAGCTGCAAGTTGGCCTGACTAGTTTTCCCTAATTTCACACCTGGTGTTTGCAATCTGGGTTAATTATTTCCTGCCAGGGAGAATAAACTTTAATGTTTGTAAAACAAAAAGCCTCTCAGGCTCAAGTCACCTTAGTCACAATCCCTAACTAGAATTACAAGCCTCCTTAACAAAGGGAAGTAAAGCTAAGTGTGCTGTAATATTTATGTGATTGTTAATTTTTAAAGCATAATACACCACATGTAGAAAAAGAAATTAAGTAAATGTAATTTTTGCATTTGCACTCTTCCTAAAAATACAAACTGTAGCTTTTCAAATTTCTCCAATATGTCACCAATCAGAAGAAATAAAATCTTACAAGTAATTGCTACCTGCACATGATATTTAAAATCTCTATTGATAATTTCCTGGCAAGGTCAGTAAGTTCACTGGCAACCATTAAATTGAGCACTTTCTGATAACAAAAGTAGAAGAAGCAAGGGTCTCAGCTGCCGAGGTTCGCTTTGTGACCCAGGGTCTTCAGCCCCGTCGACTTTGCCAGCAGGAAGGCCTCCATGACTGGCTCCCGACAGTTGCCCAGACTGGAGTGCAGTGGCATGCCCACTGTCACTGCAGCCTCGACTTCCTGGGCTCAGGCAATCCTTCCACCTTAGACTTCCAAGTGACAGGAATCACAGGCGTGCACCACCAAGCCCTGCTAATTTTTTGATTTACTGTAGAGACAAGGTCTCACCAAGTTGCCCAGGCTGATCTCAAACCCCTGGGTGCAGGCAGTCCCCTCACCTCTGGCTACCAAAATGCTGTGATTACAAGTATGAGACTAGTTCCACTTATTTTTAACTTAATAGAAAATATTTTTTTAAAGAGTCTATTGATGAGGGCCTTTTTAATCAAGATGGTGTCATCAAAATCCCCCTCCCCCCAAAATAAATTTTATAGTTACTATTTATTTCTGTCACTACTTTTCACAGTTTTTTAGGGGGCAGGGTTGAATTGCTTGAGTATATCAGTTGGAAAAATAAATATATGTTTTTTTAAATTTACTAAAGCCAATGTATTCACAGAAATGACATAGATGCATTGACATACATATTTGATTTGTATGTTGAGGAAATAGGCAGTTTATTGTGTGGTATAATTTGAAGATAATAGTAATGCTGGCTTCTATAGCATATTATAATAGTGCTTCTATAATCAGATATTCTGTAATAAAAGATTGCTTTTTAATTTATTCCAAAATTATGCTTTTTCTTCATTTCCTTTCCTAAAAACTTATAGTTAAAAAATTCAGATTCTGAAATTTGTTATTTTCTCCTCTTCCCTCAAAACCTCTCTTCTGTATTCTATTTTCTCAGAGCCTATTTTGATTTATATTTTATCATAAAACATTACTACTAATGCATTCTGAGTATTCTAGAACCTTATTTCCATTTCCAGAGAAAATGAATGTTATCCATATTTTAGATTAGATAACTAGCAAAAAACACACTTATTAAAATATTACAGTGAAAATGATAAAAAGGAAAGCATTTTCTAAAATATCATTGGTACAGTGATATTATAGTTTGTGAAATAAAAGACTAGTCATTTGAAGAACAAAAATATAAATGAAAATTAAGCAAACAACACACAAGAAAAGATTAACAACTGTAACACAAGTTAATTTCATGTTACGTGACTAAAAATAAGCATAGGTTCTGAATTCCCACTATCTCTCAAACTTATCATGATTCATAACCTCATGTAATTATTTAAAAATTTTTCAAAAACTTGAAATCCATAAAAACATGAGGTCAATTGTAGTAGATGCCAGATGATAATGACATGTTCCTCAGTAGAATAAGTTGACAGGAAAGTTTGTATCTCTTTACAATAAATGTCAAAAAACGCAAGAAAGAAGATGAATAACCCATGATAAAAGTTATAATCCAGTCAAATTAAATCTTTCTTCAGACCTTCACCTTAACCTGATAAATGAGCAAATAGAGTCTTTATTTAACTCTAAATTCTGACCTCCAGTTTTCTCATCAAAGCAGCAAAGGCACATTCAACATATTTCAGCAAATGAAGATATTTAGATCCAAACAATTATTTCATAATTTCTTTTAATTAAAGCTCATTGATTAAGGAAAACTTAATTTTAATTCCACATTATTCCCCCTCCATTAATGAGCATTTATTTTTTTCTGTTTTCACTAAAGATACTTTTTTGAAAACCATAGCTTGGCACAAAAGAGTAAATTACAAAGTAATTTAAATAAAATTAATGCCGGGCTAGGTGGCTCAGCCTGTAATCCCGCACCTTGAGAAGCTGAGGTGAGTGAATTGCCTGAGCCCAGGGTTCGAGACCCAACTGGGCAACTTGGCGAGAACTCATCTCTACAATAAATTTTAAAATTAGCCAGGCGTGGTAGCACATGCCTGAAGTTCCAGGTACTTGGAAGGCTGAGGCGGAAGGATTGCTGGAGCCCAGCAGGTCGAGGCTGCAGTGGCCAGGACAGCCACTGCACTTCAGTCTGAGTGACAGAGTCAGACTTCAACTCAAATAAATAAATAAATAAATAAAATAAATAAATAAAATTAGTAAGTGATGGGAAATTCATGATTATG
>NW_006966124.1:0-965 GCF_000164805.1 Carlito syrichta
CGTGGACCCTCTTGCTCCTCCCATGGCCAACTCAGGGAAAGGAAGGACATGACTCTCAAACCTTCAGGGGAACAGGGATGGCCGGGCAACTCATGCATGTCTCTTCTACTTTTGGGGAGTTCAAGACAGAAAGATGTCTGGAGCCCAGGAGCTCCAGACAAGGCTGGACACCATAGCAAACCCCCACCTTGACCTCCAAGAAAACCCAGAAAACTTTGGGTGAGGACGGGCCTTGGTAGAGGATCGTCTCAGGCCCAGAGTTCAAGAGCAGGCAGAGACCAAGATGTTGATCAAATAGAAAACCTGTGAACGCTGAACTTTAGGAGACTGAGGCTGAGAGGTTGACCCAAGTTAGGCGGTGTGAGAGCAGCCTGGGCAACCTAGTAAGGAAAGAAAAGTAAGACAGAAAGAAAGAAAGAAAGAAAGAAAGAAAGAAAGAAAGAAAGAAAGAAAGAAAGAAAGAAAGAAAGAAAGAAAAAGAAAGAAATCCATTGTTCTGCAAAACTTGTGTCCTCAGTCCTTCCCCACCAGCCCACCCACATGTGAAGGTCCCCCAGGCTCAGCACCTTTCACCCGCAACCCTCCCCATGGCTGCTCCCTCTTTGGTGTGGGAGTTCCCAAGGCTCCCTGGCAGTGTTCTTGCCAGCTCTCCTCTCTGAGGTGTGAAATGTGCCTCAGGCAGTCTGACCCTCCCTCTCAGCAACAAGGACCTTTCACCAAGATAGTCTAGGGACAATCCCTCACCTGGGGAAATTTCTTCCCCCAATCCCATTTTTCCTGGATCTAAAGATAGTTGCCCTGTGAACACACCATGTGCAGTTGACTATCTGTGTACGAATCTCATGTTTTTGCAGACAGGTATGGCTCTGTGACCAAGGCTGGGGCCCATGAACATGCCCAATGATCATTGCCAGGCTCGAAATTCTGGGCTCTGGCTATCCTCCCACCTCAGGCTCTGGAGTGCC
>NW_006966125.1:0-521 GCF_000164805.1 Carlito syrichta
GCGGAGGTCCTTATTGTCGAGTCAGATGGTCAGCTTACCTTGGGCACATTTCTTACCTTGAAGAGGAGAACCGGCAGAACCCGGCCAAGGAGGTTTGGGAATTCCTGCACCAAATAGGGGGCAGCCATTGGGGAGTGGGTTGGGGCTGGTAGGTGCCAAGCTTGGTAGACACTCACATGTGGGGTGAGCGGTGGTGGAAGGACTGAGAGAAGTTTTGGAGGGGAATGGACTTCTTTCTTTCTTTCCTTCTTTCTTTCCTTCTTTCTTTCCTTTCTTTCTTTCTTTTTTCTTTCTTTCTTTCTTTCTTTCTTTTTCTTTCTTTCTTTCTTTCTTTCTTTCTTTCTTTCTTTCTTTCTTTCTTTCTTTCTTTCTTTCTTTCTTTCTTTCTTCCTTTCCTTCTTTTCTTTCCTCACTAGGTTGCCCAGGCCACTCTCAAAAACCCCAACTTGGGCCATCCTCTCAGCCTGGGTCTCCAAAACTGTTGCAATCACAGGCTTTCCATTTGGGCAACATACGAATCT
>NW_006966126.1:0-1111 GCF_000164805.1 Carlito syrichta
TGCATCAGAATAATGTCAAATACAGGTGTTTCTTTCTCTAAAAAATTTAATGCTGTAATGTAGTGCCTAGGTTTTAGTCAAACCCTACCACATACTAGTTCTCTGCTTGAGTTGATTACTTGACATCTAGTTCTTAAGAGATTTACAAGCTCTAAAAACTGAAAAGATTATAGTTCTCACCCTAGTTTCATGCAATATAGTTCCAAATGAAACCAATCTAAACCTTAATATAAGTGAAGACATCCAATAAAATTTTAATTATTTCATTATAATCACATTGATTCTTTGTGAAAAATATCAAATTTTAATTTATTTCTTTAGGAAGGACTTTTTTTGTTCTGTGTTTTGATTTAATTTGGCCTATCTCTAAAACAATTCAGCATTCTTTAATGTGCTATAAGACTCAAGTAAATTCATTATAAAATGAGTAATAGAGTATTTATATCTTCAGTGTGGTTCTTATTACATCATGTGCATTCAAAAAGTGTTAGCTATTATTAATTTACTATTATTGTTATCATCTTAATTATTAATGTCACCTTGAAGTTATCATCATGAGGATTAATTTTAGTGATTCATGTAGACACCTAGTATGGTAACCAGCACAGAATAAATGGTAAGAAATTGTGTTTCCTTCTCATTCATGCCCATTCCAGTATTTTACCACAATCCCTGACACTCCAGCATTCACTGAGTATCAAATAATTCAATTATGTACAATAAAATTCTTATCATTGTATTGAGAAGATGAAATGTAAGGAGTTGGGTTTGTTGGCTTACATTTGGAATCCCAGCACTTGGGAGCCCCAGCCAGGAAAATCACTCGAGGTCAAGAGTTCAAGTTCAGACAGAGCAACATAGAAAAACCCATCTCTACAATATAAAATAAAATAAAAAATTAGCTAGGTATGATGGAGGCTGCCTGTAACCCCAAGTATTCAAGACGCCGAGGTGGGAGGATCAGTTGAGACCCGGAATCTGAGGGTACAGTGAGCTATCACAGTGCCACTACTCTCCAGTCTGGGTGACAGAGTGAGGCATATGTAATTTAATGAATTAAAGAAAGATGCCCATGGAAACCTATTAATTTTTTCTCTCATATAAAGCATTT
>NW_006966127.1:0-795 GCF_000164805.1 Carlito syrichta
AAACCTTGACTCTAAAAATTAAAAAAAATAAAATACTAAAATGAAATAAAATGAGAGAAATTAAATTTATTAGAAAGATGTAGTGGTTCCTCACAATCATCCTAGCATTTTGGGAGGCTGATATGGAGTATCACTTAGGCCAGGAGTTTGAGACTAGGCTGGGACTCATGGGAAAACTCTGTCACTAAAAATAAAACAATAAAATTGTAAAGTAAAGATAAATAAAATAAAATAAAATAAAATAAAATAAAATAAAATAAAATAAACATTGGTGGTTCCTGCATGTCATACCAGGACTTTGGGAAGCTGAGGCAAGAGTAACACTTGAGGCCAGGTGTTTTAGAGTAACCTGACCTCGTAGCAAAACACTGTTCCTACAAAATAAAAAAATAAAATAGTAAAGCAAAGTAAAATAAAATAAAACATAATAAAATACAAAACAGTAAAATACAATAAAATAAAATAATTTTACCTCATAGCAAAACACAGTCTCTGCAAAATAAAAAAAATAAAAGTCTAGAAATATAAAATGAAGTAAGATAAATAAAATAATTAGCCAGACTTATTGGTTCCTACCTGGCATCCCAACATATTTCAAGGCTGAGGTGCAAGGATCACTTGAGGCCAATATTTTGAGACTACCCTGGGCCTCATAGCAAAACCGTGTCTATACAAATTAAAAAATAAAATAGTAAAGTAAAAAATAAAATAAATAAAGTAAAATTAAATAAAATAATTAGCCTGATATAGTGGATCCTGCCTGGCAACCAAGCATTTTTGGAAGGCCGAAGTGGG
>NW_006966128.1:0-681 GCF_000164805.1 Carlito syrichta
CACCACCACACTGTTTTCCAAACATGTTGCTCTACTTTTTAGTCCACATGCAGTGTAGAAGCATTTATTTCTTCCCATATCCTTACCTGCATCTGTTATTGTTTGTTTTATTAATGATGGCCAGTCTTACAGGGGGTACGTGGTATTTTAAAGTGGTTTCATTTGCATTTCTTTGATGATGACTGAGGCTGATCAATTTTCATGTGTCTGCTGGCTGCCCATATCTCTTCTTATGAAAAGTGTACAATCACGTACTTTTCACACTTTTTAATGGGAAAGTTTGTCTGATTTTTCTGAGTGTTAGGGTTTCTTGTACATCCCAGATGTCATGCCTTTTTACAAATATATAGGTGGAAAATCGTTTTCCCCATTCTTCCATCCACTGCCAGTCTCACCCGTCCCCCTAAATCGTTTTCCACTACTGTCAACCACTTACTTACATCATGATGAGTGATCAAGTTCATCTAATGAATGAGAACATATGGAACACTGTTCTTTGTTTCCGTGATAAATCACTGAAAATGACCTCCCTCATATCCATCAAACGTTCTGAGAAACCCCTATATCTCTCCTTTTTTCTGGCTGCATAATATTCCATGTATATATAACACATTTCAGTTATCCATTGCAACTTTGATGGGCAACATGGTTAGTACCATATTTTATTGCAATTGTGATTAT
>NW_006966129.1:0-721 GCF_000164805.1 Carlito syrichta
TCACCACGTGGGACATACTCCCAGACTGACCACATATCTTCCACCAATCAACCATAAAAATGTTCCACAGGGATGACATAATACCATGCATCAACTCAGACCATAGCTGCGCAAGAATGAATATCACTACCAACAAGATCCCCCCAAAACACACAAGGAGAGGGGTACTAAATCACACATGACTGAATGCCTCTGGGGTCAACAAGGATTTTGACGCAGACATTAGAGGATTCGTGGAAACAGATGAGGACAAAGAGACAGACAGAAGGTTCCTTGAAACAGATGAGAGCTAAGATATGCCTTCCCACAATATCTGGAATGCCATAAAAGTAGCTATTAGAGGGAACAGTATGGCTCTACATACGTACGCACATTAAGAAAACAGAAAGGTTACAAGTAAACAGCCTAATGTCACACCTAAGGGAGTTGGAGAGGCAAGACCACCAAAATCCTGACTTTGGGAGAAGAATCCAGAGCTCCAAAATACTTTCCCAACTACAAGACATAGAAGATTAAAGTGCCAAAGGAAAAAAAAAATCAACAAATGCAAAAGCTGGTTGACAGGATAAATAAGATTGATGGACACCTAGACAGACTGACTAAGAAAAAGAGTGGGGGGAAAGCCCAATTAAACAACATTAGAAATGCAAGATGAAGTTTCAACTGACCTTTGAAGAAATTCAGATGATTATCTGACATTTCTATGCACACCTTGACAGAA
>NW_006966130.1:0-608 GCF_000164805.1 Carlito syrichta
ACCAGCATTTGGTTTTGTTGAATTTTTTTTTTTTCCCTTTGGCACTTTAATCTTCTATGTCTTGTAGTTGGGAAAGTATTTTGGAGCTCTGGATTCTTCTCCCAAAGTCAGGATTTTGGTGGTCTTGCCTCTCCAACTCCCTTAGGTGTGACATTAGGCTGTTTACTTGTAACCTTTCTGTTTTCTTAATGTGTGTACGTATGTAGAGCCATACCGTTCCCTCTAATAGCTACTTTTATGGCATTCCAGATATTGTGGGAAGGCATATCTTAGCTCTCATCTGTTTCAAGGAACCTTCTAATGTCTGTCTCTTTGTCCTCATCTGTTTCCACGAATCCTCTAATGTCTGCGTCAAAATCCTTGTTGACCCCAGAGGCATTCAGTCATGTGTGATTTAGTACCCCTCTCCTTGTGTGTTTTGGGGGGATCTTGTTGGTAGTGATATTCATTCTCGCGCAGCTATGGTCTGAGTTGATGCATGGTATTATGTCATCCCTGTGGAACATTTTTATGGTTGATTGGTGGAAGATATGTGGTCAGTCTGGGAGTATGTCCCACGTGGTGACCCGTAGAATGAATAATTCCTTGTGTTTGGGTGGAGTGTTCTG
>NW_006966131.1:0-578 GCF_000164805.1 Carlito syrichta
CTCCAGGTTATCTGTGACTTAGTGTGCAAGTAATACTTTTAATTAAGAACCCAAAATTTAGAACAATTTTAAAAATGGCAAGGCTTGTAGGCTCACACCTGTAATACCAGCACTTTGGAGACTGAGGCAGAGGAATCACTTGATACCAGGAAATCAAGAACAACCCTGGGAAACATAGAGAGCTTCCATTTCTCCAACACATTAGTAAACTTTATATATATATATATATATATATATATATATATTTTTTTTGAGTTGAAGTCTCACTCTTTTGCCCAGACTGGACTGCAGTGGCCGCTCTCGGCCACTGCAACCTCGACCTGCTGGGCTATAGCGATCCTTCCTCCTCAGCCTTCCAAGTAGCTGAAACTACAGGCACACGCTACCATGCCCAGCTAATTTTTTTATTTATTGTAGAGATTAGGTCTCGCCAAGTTGCCCATGTGAGTCTTGAACCCATAGGCTCAGGCAATCCACTCACTTCAGCCTCCCAAAGCATAGGATTACAGGCTGAGCCACTGAGCCCGGCTAATTATATATATTAATTTTGTTGTCTGATAAGAAATTTTAAGTATCAC
>NW_006966132.1:0-820 GCF_000164805.1 Carlito syrichta
TACTCAGTCTACTTATTTGAATGTGAATCTCTTCTGAAAACTCCCTCACAGACACACTCAGAAATAATGTTTATCAGCTATCTGGGCATTCCTTTGCCCAGTCAAGCTGACATATATAAAATTACCCATTGTACTATCAAAGTCTACATCTCTCTAAAATATGCATAGTAAACTCAATGTTGGCACAAATTAATTTTTCCCACAGAGTTCTTCTAAGTGTTCTGGTTCTTCATTCTTCAATTCTTTGAGAATTTTGGTTGCAAAATTTGGTAAAAATGGCAGTGTCTTTCAAAGAGTTAAGATTTCAACAGAACTTAGGCTTCTCCAGATGGATTCAGGTCTGGATGCTCAGGTAGTTTGGAATCCCAGACTTATTTTTCCCTAGGATCACATAGCTCTTTACCCTTCAAAGCCACAACAGTGAGGCTTTTGTTCCTTTCTCTGAATGGTGCCTTAGCAACAGCCACACACTGAGAATTTTCCTGGTGTGGCTTCCTTAGGGAACAAATCCAAGATTTCCCTCAACACAGTTTGCTATCACAGTTAGACTAAAAGGCTAATGCCATTGCTTTGTGGTTCATGTGCATTTTAGCTCCTCTTGAGAGGACAGTAATAAACTATACAGTAATAAACTATACCATGGACTTAGGTTAAAAGCATGCTATTGAGAGACCCAAGAAACCAAGAAACTTAAAAAGCCATACTTGCTGTAAAAGTATTGTTAATTCACTATATTTCATATATCCCTACCTTATGTTTACTATATATTTTGTGTATTCCTACCTCATGTTCATTGTACTTTATGAAATCTTAGTACTTT
>NW_006966133.1:0-977 GCF_000164805.1 Carlito syrichta
GGAAATAATAAAGTTATCTCAGAAAAGAAATAGGGAGAACCAGGGCTTCTCCAGGAATTTCATGGTCAGGTAATGTTCCGTCATCTTTTCTAAGCACCCACTGAAGAATGAAAGAATCCAAATATTGTGTGATTTCCAAATATTTTGGTCAAGATTTGTATTGGGGTACAAATAAAATTACAATGAGGTAAAATATTCAAATTGCAGTGAATGTTCTATTTGTCTAACTTGCTTACCTGCCCATCTCTGTTCAGAGAGCCATAGACACTCTGGTTGGTCATTCCATCAGGAGCATATTTAGATTACAAGAAATATAGATGTTAGGTAGGAATAGCAAATATTAACTACAAATATAAACCCATTATTCAATTGAAAATAGAAACATTAAATAATTTCACTTTTGTTACTAAGGTATATATTCTATATTTATGATACATTGAATTGTTTTCATAGAATTGACTAACCATCTTCATGATAATATAGAATAATTACAAATCAAAATTCCCAAATAATCAAATTATATACATGTAGCCTAATAGTGGATGTTTTAATTAATACAGTAAAACATATATCAAGTGCATGCATTAGTGTGACTTTCAGGTAAATAGATTTACTATAACTTAACATGATCAATATTTCTGATCATATTAAGATAAAAATAAGTTATATGGAAAAACAAGCATGACATGTCTATATCTATATCTATATCCATATCCATAGCCATATCTATATATCTATACACACAGAGAAAAAGAATGCACTAGGACTTTTTCCAGAATCATGCTGTAGAAATAGTATTTGAAATACATATTATTGTGTGTGCCTCAAAAAGCATGTGCTCTGGTTTCTAAAGTCTTGTCAGTGGAATAGTTTGTGTACCTCATGAATACGTACACTACAGAAACAATGTAGCCTAATGATCTTACTAAAATATGGTTTGATTATCACAGTATAGAAATTTTAGTGTAGGCAAATCC
>NW_006966134.1:0-433 GCF_000164805.1 Carlito syrichta
ATCTCTGTGCCCACATTTCTTCTTGTCACAAGGACGTGGAAATAATGGATTAGGACTCAAGCTAATGACTTCATTTTAACTTGATTATCTGCAAAGTCCCTTTTTCAAACTAAAGTCACATTCCAAGGTAAAAGGAGCTAGGACTTCCAACATCTAAGTTAGGGGCAGGAGAGACATCATTCAATGCAAAACGCATGAGTGTTGCATGTCATTGGTCCGGCTCAGTTGCCCACTCAGCCCTTACCTGGCCCTCAGCTGCTTTGGGTTTGAGTGACAGCTGCAGATGGTCTAGTTCAGGATGATAGAAAGAGGAGGAGAAGGTGACTCCTATCTTCCAGAGCCTTTTCTGTTGCTCCCACAGAGGAGGGGACTTTACCTCCCAAAGCAGAACCTCCCAAAGAGAGAGCCCCAAATCCAGGTGGAACACTTAAGA
>NW_006966135.1:0-456 GCF_000164805.1 Carlito syrichta
GTATTTAGAACATTCATTACCTCAAGTATTTATCATTTCTAAGCATTGGTAACACTTTTAGTCCACCCTTTCAGTGATTTTGAAATATATAAGGAAGGATCCCCCCCACCCCAGAAAACTGGAATTATCTTTTGGAGGGCAGGCCTCTTGTAGTGCAGGCTTCTCCCACTAGGTAAGTGTTCTAGGAACCCAATGAGAGCAGTGAATCAACTAGCATTGTTGTGAGAGGCTGCCTTAGGCTTCAGTGATTTTTTTTGGAGATTCTTTCAACATGCTTGCCTGTTTCATGATGGGTGATTTAGGAATGCACCTGCCCACACCATGCTAAGTGTACAGCAATGACTCCTATGTCCCACACCCCATTCACCAAATCTTGATCAGAGTGACATTTTTTTTTTTCTCAGATGAAAAAAGTCCTCAAAGGGAAATGTTTTTGCCAATGTGGAAAAGATTAAA
>NW_006966136.1:0-1761 GCF_000164805.1 Carlito syrichta
TCCAAGGGTTCAAGACCAGCCTGGACAACATGTTGAGACCTCCTCTCTACAATAAATCACAAAAACTAACCAGGCATGGTGTTGTTTGTCTGTAGTTTCAGTTACTTAGAAGACTGAGGTGGAAGGATTGCCTGAGTCCAGCAGGTTAAGGCTGCGGTGGCCATAAGCATGGCACTGCACTCCTGCCTGGGTGATGAGACTCCAATTAAAAAAAAATTAACATTAAAAGTAATTTCTAAAATGTTTATTTAATTTGCTAAAATAAATCCATATTATCTTACTATTATAGTTAAAATTCATTTTTAAGATAGCCTTAGGAGTTGGACTTTGTGACTCATGCTTATAATCCCAGCACATTGGGAGGCTGAGATGAGAAGATTACCTCAGCCTATGGGTTCAAGAACAGCCTGGGTAACTTGGTGAAACCTCAGTTCTATAATAAATTTAAAAAAATTATTCAGGCTTATTGTTGTGTGCCTGTATTTCCAGCTATTTGGAAGGCTGAGGTGGAAGAATCATCTGAGGCTAGAATGTTGAGGCTCTGGTGGCCATGAGTGAGCCACTGCATTCCAGGCTGGGTGACAGAGTGAAAGACTCCAACTCAATAGAAATGATAAACTTAGGAAAAAATTAATTTGTACCCATAAACTGTTACAAAAATTATCCCTTTAATGTTCAAGTGCAATCCAAATGCCAATTGAATTTATGTGACCTATTAAAGCCTAAGAATACAGATTTCTAGTTCTATTTCTAAGAATACAGTTTTTGCAGTAAGACACTCCCATTTAATTAAAAATTTGACAGGAATAGAATCCTTAGTTGAAAGTATTATTTTTTCAGAAATTTGGAGACACATTATTGTTTTGCTCCATTCAACATTAATTCAGATATTTTGATGTTTTTCTTTTAGTTGTGGTTACAGTCTGTTGCTCAGAATGGAGTGAAATGGCTTAATCATGACTTATCGCAGCCTCCACCTCCTGGCTTAGGCTTTTCTCCTCAGCTTCTGAGTCACTGGAACTCAGCCTGCTGGGCTCAAGTGATCCTCTAGCCTCAACCTTCTAAGTAGCTGGAACTACAAGTGCACACTACCAAGCCCAGTTTATTTTTTGATTTATTGTAGAGACCAGGTCTCTCCAAGTTCCCCAAGCTGGTCTCAAACCCTGAACTCAGAGAATCCTCTCACAACAGCTTCCCAAAGTGCTGGGATTACAGGATTGAGCCATCACAACTGACTGAAGAAAGTTTAAATGGATATAAACTATTTTAATCAGCTGGACTCGGAGGCTCAGTCTGTAATTCTGTGCTTTGGGAGGCCAAGGTGAGTGGATTGCCTGAGCCCATGGATTCAAGACCCGCCTGGGCAACTTGGCGAGACTTCAATTCTACAATAAATAAAAAAATTAACCAGGCATAGTAGGGTGCACCTGTGGTTCCAGCGACTTGGAAGGCTAAGGCGGAAGGAGCCCAGCAGGCTGAGACTTCCGTGGCCGGAAGCAGTCACTGCACTCCAGTCTGGAAGACAGAGTGAGACTCCAACTCAAAAAAAAAAAAAAATCTTAATCAAAGAGATTGCCTTTGCTTCCCATTAAGTAATATTTTTGAAATGTGATATTAAAGGATTTAAAATATTAAAAATTAGAACTGTGCAAAATCTTTTTTTTGTTGTTGTTGTTGAGTTGCAATCTCACTCTGTCACCCAAGCTGGAGTGCAGCAGTATGATCACAGCCATGCAGCCTCAACCTGTTGGGCTCAGTTGA
>NW_006966136.1:2264-4137 GCF_000164805.1 Carlito syrichta
TATGACAGCTGCAAATTCAGTCTCTAAAATAGAAGATACCTTATAATATGTGAGCAACAACATCTGGAATTTATAAAAAGCAGTACAGGCTAGGAGAAAATGATGTCTAGTAATAAATGTGTAGATAATAAAATGCAGAACAATAACTACATAATGGCTTGGGGCAGTGTCTCATGCCTGTAATCCCAGCAGTTGGGGAGGCTGAGGTGAGATGATTGCCTGAGTCCAGAGGTTCAAGTGCAGTCTGGGAGACTTGACAAGACCTCATCTCTACAATAAATCAAAAAGTTAGCCATGCATGGTAATGCATGCCTGTAGTTTCAGTTACTTTGAAGAGTGAGGTGTAGGGATGGCCTGAGCTCAGCAGATCAGGCTGCAGTGACCAGGAGCATGCCACTGTACTCCAACCAACTCAAAAAAAGAAAAACCCACATAAAACAGGATAAAAAATAATAAAATTATACAAAAAATACACAATGCCAGCACAATGTAACGAAAAATGTAAAAAGACATACTTAAGAATAAACAGCATAAAAACTATTAATATAGGTTTTTAAGGCCCTAGATGGTAATATAAATAACTTATTAGCCAGGTGTGGTAGCGCACCCCTGTAGTTCCAGCTATTTGGAAGGTTAAGGTGGAAGGATCACCAGAGCCCCAGCAAGTCAAGGCGTGGTCAGGAGTGTGCCACTGCACTCCAATCTGGGCAAGAGAGTGAGACTCCAACTCAAAAAAAATATATGTATACATAAATAACTTTATAGTAATAAATTAGAAACTTGAGACAAAAAATAACTTCTGTAAAATGCAGACTACCAAAACTGATATAAGAATTACTGGAATCTCATACAACAAATAGTTTAAATATTTGATAGCAGATAGGACTTGGTGACTCAAGCCTATAATCCCAGCACTTTGGGAGGCCTAAGTGAGAGGATTGTCTGAGCTTGCAGGTTCAAGACCAGATCAAGCAACTTGGCAAGACCTCATCTCTACAATAAATCAAAAAATTAGCAGGTGTGGCAATGCGTGTCTGTAGTTCCAGCTACTTGAAAGACTGAGGCAGAAGTATTGCCTGAATGTAGCAGGTTGTGGCTGGAAAACAGAGTAAGACATGACTCAAAAAAAAAAAAAGACCAGCATCTTAACGATGCAGATTGTGTTGTTCATGTATTTGCTTGTTTTTTTTCCCAGGCCAGGGGGACAAAGGGAGCTGAGATCAAGAGCTGACTTAGAACTGCAGACATCTGGGCACCGGTGGAGTCCAGAAAAGTCATGAAGTCTGTCCTTGGTTCATGGTCATTAACCAAACAGAGTTAGTGCACATACTCCCCCTTTCTCAGACTTAGTCTGGCCACCTGTATATTTGTTTCTACCTCATCTTTTTAGCATTTCATTTTTTGTTGTTCGAGTTGGAGTCTCACTTTGCCACTGCAGCCTCGCCCTACTAGACTCAGGTGATCCTTCTGCCTAAGCCTTCCAAGTAGCCAGAACTACAGGCATACACAACTATGCCCGGATTATTGTTTGATTCATTTTAGAAAGAAGACCCTGCCCAGTTGCCCAGCCTGCTCTCGAACCCCTGAGTTCAGGCAATCCTTTCTTGGCCTCTGAAAGTGCTGGTATTACAGACTTGAGTCACCTTACCTGGACAATTTTAGCATTTCTAGTTTATTTTACTACACACAAGACCAGACAGAGGTGAGAAACTGCTTGCATCTAAAATGGAGCTCATTTTGTTACTCTATTGATGTTTCACTGTTACATTGATGGTTGGTTAAGTTTTTTTCCTCTCAGTATTTTAGAAGACAGTTATTTGATTTTGTTAGGTGACTGGTTTCTGGGCACTTTCAGACAAATTACTGGTCTTTA
>NW_006966137.1:0-885 GCF_000164805.1 Carlito syrichta
GAAACAAACAAACAAAAAAAGTTGCTTGGAGCAAAATCGGGTGAATAGGGAGGATGGGGCACCAGGGTCATTCTGTTTTTGGTAAAAAATTGCTGAACACTCAATGCATTGTGGGCAGGTGCGTTGTCATGGTAAAAGAACCAGTTACCTGCTTGCCACAAGGAAATTCACTGAAACCTAACATAGCCCCTCACAATAACGATCACTGGTACTCTGATGGCGATTGGCTCCTAGAACACTTACCTAGCCAAGGAAGCCTATATACTACAAGGGACTCACCCTCCAAAAGACAATTCCGGTTTTTTTTGGGGGGGGGGGGAGAGTTCCCCTTGTATACTTGGTGTTTGGTAAATATTTGTTAAATATAATAATCTTTTCATCTTTTTCTCCCTCTTTCCCTCCCTACCTTCCTTCCCTTCTTCCTTTATTTTTTCCTGACTTTAGAGAAATATTTCTCAAGTATAGTCTCTAAGCTAGCATCAGAACCTCCTGAGATTCTTTTTGCAATTGTGGGGGCCTGGAATCTGTATCTTTCACAAGCTCTCAGGAATTCTTTTATAGATCTGCATTTGAGACACACTGATATAGAGTCAGCTCACCCAAGGTACACCCAAGGTCTTTCCTGCATGCCAGACTGTTGGGAACAAAGCCCTCCTTCTTGCATGGTGCCCCCTCCTCCTAGAGATTTCCCATCTGGCTGTAGATGGGAGAAAATCAGACCAGGATGGAGTCTTGGGCCTGATCCTAACTGGCTGTGCACAAGTTGTTTGATCCCCTAAGATGGTGTCTTTATCTATAAAATGAGGGAAAGTGCCAGCCCTACCTCACTCATAGGATTGTTGTGAAAACCCATCCCTGGTGCAATCAAGGACCAACTGGTGTTTT
>NW_006966138.1:0-483 GCF_000164805.1 Carlito syrichta
CAAGCTAGCTGACTTAACTAGCTAGCTGGCTAGCTAGCTGACTTAACTAGCTGAGGAGGTAGTTGGCTGGCTAGTTGGCTAGGCAACTGACATAGCTAGCTACGTGGTGGGCTAGATGACTTGCCAGCTGACTTAACAAGCTAGCTGCCTGGCAGGCTAGCTGGCTTGTCAGCTGGTTAACTAGCTAGTGGGCTTGCCAACTGGTAAATCAGCCAACTTAAATAGCCAGCTGGCTGGCTGGACAGTTTGATAGTCAGCCGGCTTAACTAGCCAGCCCCCTTGCTGGACAGCTGGCTAGCCAGTCAGTTTAACTAGCTGGCCACCTATCTGACCAGCCTGCTAATCAGCCGGTTTAACTTACCAGACACCTAACTTGCCAGCTGGTTAACCATCTGACTTAACTAGCTGAGTAAACTAGATAGACATCTGGCTAGCCAGCTGGCTTAATTAGCTAGCCACCTAGCTAGAAAGTCAGCTAAAAAG
>NW_006966139.1:0-362 GCF_000164805.1 Carlito syrichta
AAACCCCAGCCTGGATCCCCATGGACCCAGCAGCCCACAACACCAAACAGAAGTGGGAGGAAGAAGCAGTCTGTGCAGTGGGCCAAGCAAGGCCTAACCAGAGGTGGAGTGCGCTCAGATGCTGCAGAGGTACCTGAACAACAGCAGGAAGCCCCTAGACTGGCAAGGTAAGCACTGTTTCCTGGGCCCAGCAATGAACTGAGAAAGACCAAGATGATCTTGGACTAGAAGATCTAGGAATATCTCAGACTGCTCCCTTTCATTCCTGGTAGTCCTTGAGACGCCTAGCTTTAACCTACTAGGATCAACCTTCCCTGGGAAGATATGGTATGAGGTCCTAAAAGGCGATGACTGAGAAATGC
>NW_006966140.1:0-374 GCF_000164805.1 Carlito syrichta
CAGAATTCACTGTGGAACCCTGATGTTGGTATGGAGGCTGGATGCAGGGGCTCACGTCTGTCATCCTAGTGCTCTGAAGGCTGTGGCAAGAGGATGGCCAGAGCCCCCAGGTTCGAGACCAGCCCGGGCACCTTGCCCAGACTTCGTCTCTACAAAAAGCCAAAAAAATGATCCGACCTTGGTGGTGCAGGCCTATCGTTCTGGCCACTCGGGAGGCTGCTGCAGGAGGATCACCGGAGTCAGGCTGGTGGAGGGCACGGTGTTTGAGAGCAATCCCCTGTACTCCAACCTTGGTGACAGAGTGGGGCTACGACTCAGAGTAATACCAACCACCACCACCACCACAACCACATTCCTTTTTATGGGGCTCAGCC
>NW_006966141.1:0-14132 GCF_000164805.1 Carlito syrichta
CCTGGGAAGCCTCTTCCCTCCCTGGTAATCCATGGGCCGCACCTCTAGTGCCCATGGTAAAGGCTGGACCAGTCTCCCCATGCTCCACTACAGGGCGTCAGGTTGTAACTCTGCACCCCAGGCCCTCCACCTAGGTCAGGCCAAGCCTCTCTGCTCCTTCCAGACCCCTCAGGTCCCCAAGGTGGAACAGAAAACACCCAGCCTCCTCTGTCTGCAGTCTCTGTCTCTGAATGCTGCCTGGTATCCTGCAGGCTTAAAGGCAGAGCTCTTTCTTCCTCTTCTGTCGCCTCACCCCCAAGAGGCATTGGCTCCACAACTTTGTTATGGCGACCTGCTCCTTGTCCCCGCCCCATGTGCTCAGCACCAATGCCAGAGCAGTCCTCTAAACACTAGAGGAGTCACCCCTCCTACAACATCAACCCTTAAAGGCTCCTACACTATTTGGAGTACAGTGAACACCCTGCAAGGTCCTGCCTGACCTGAATCCCTCCACTCCGACATCCCCACACTCCTACATAGATTTCCTGGCTGTCCCTCAGAAACTCTGGAAACATCCTGTCCTGGAGGGAACTCAGCAAAGGGGGGAAGGAGTTGTGAAAATCAGAAAAAGAAGAGGGTATGAATGGGTGAATGGATAAACAGATGGACAGACAACCACATGGGTGAGTAAATAGATGGGTGGATGATGGATGGATGGAGTGAGTGGGTGGGTGGGTGGACAGGTGGACAGACAGATGGCCACAAAGGTGAGTAGATAGACAGGTGAATGGAGGATGGGTGGGCTGAGGCTGGATGGCTGAGTTTGAGGGCAGGGGATAACAACGCTGAAGTAGGGACACAGATAACAGAAACCACCCTCTGCCCTCAGGAGCTCCCAGTCCAGGAAGCAGAGATAAACACTGCAACCTATTCTCTCCAGGAGGACACCCAGTGTTGCTTCTCTCTCCATAGGTGGAGTCAGGAATCATCCAGAAGAGCTCAAGGGAGGAGGTGTTTTAACCACAGGCCCAGAGATGATCCTCTCCACCAGATAATCTGAGGCAGACACCTGGTCCAGATGCAGCCGAGCCCACCTAGAGAGTTCAGCTCAGGATCTGGGTCTTCAAGCTGCCTTTGGGGACCTCAAAAGGTGGAGTCCTGCAGCCACAGGCCAGCCACCAGGCAGCCTTGGGGAAGCAGTGGATGGACGTGAGCATGAAGCAACCCCATGAGGGTGGGATTTGGCTGCCTCTGAAGCTTTGGGGAGCCTCAGGTGCCCAGGGAATGGACACAAGGCTCCTAGAAGCACAGGGTGAGGAGGGTGCACAAAAGGAGACAACCTGAGAGCTGAAATTTAAAGGAAGAAGTGGAATCAGCAAGAGAGGGAAGGGTGTTCTCAAGAGTGCAAACAGGATGCTAAGGGCACAGAACAATGAGGAAACAGACTACTGAGAGAGGATCTGGGACTTGGTACAGCTGCATCCTGGTGCATGTGGGTGCTGGGTGTGCCCAAGAGATGAGTGGAAAGTTCAGGTTTGCAGAACTCTCAGATCTATCCCCATGTCCCCAGCCAGTCACCCAAGGGCCTCCTGGCCTCTTCTTGCTCCACATTCAACACACTCCCACCCCACTTTTCCCTCCTAAATGTTGGTCCACAGTCCGAGTGCTCCTCCCCATCTTCCTGGCCATCATCCCATCCCATCATGTCCCCTGACAGTGCAGGAGCCTCCCTGGGACCTATGTCCCTCTGAGTCCCAAGTTGTCTCATGTACCAAGTGCAGAGTCACTTTGAAAGTTCAGGGTTCCCTGCACTCCACTCATTGTCCCCACCTGCCACAGGCAGCATCCAGGCAATCTCACTGGGCAGATTCAGCATCATGTGCATCCCCCGTGCTGCTTCCCATCTTTAATGGGGACTGGAATAGGACCACCTCCATAGGCTGGTAGGCAAGGATGAAGCCACGTTGACGGTGTACAGAATACTCTTGGCACAGGCTGCCCCAGCCTTAACCTGAACATCATATTCAGTGCCCCCAGAAGAGGTGGGGTCTTATAGCCCTGTAGCTCTGCCAGTCTTGGCACCATCCAGGGTCTGTCCTAATTAAGCCCCTGTCTCCCTTTTCTACTGACTGTAAGCTCCACACCATGAGAGCTGTCGACCTGCTTACTGGTTCCTCCCCCAGGCCTGGCAGCACCTGGAGCCCAACAGGAGATGAAGCCCTGGTGTAATGGAGCTTATGGTCATGGGTGCAGCCACAAGGACTAGAAATACAGAAGAATAAACCAATCTAAGGGAAGAATGATCTTCACTTGGACTTGTTGAATTTTAAATACAACGATATGTCACCAGGCAGCTGGATGTGGGCATCTGGGGTCTCAAGAGAAGGTGGGAAGAAGAACTGGGAATCACCCACAAGCAAAAGGGAGCTAAGGCCTCCACAGTGGATAGCATGACCTCTGGATGCAGCAGGAGTCAGAAGACAGACCCTGCAATACGATATGATCAGACTTCAGTGGCGTGGCCAGACATCTGAGGTGGCACTTGCCTGGTGTCGCAGATAATACGAGATGGGTATGAAAGTGTTCTGTGTCCCTTGCCTCAAGAGAGCTTGGCCACCCCAAGAGCCTTCCTAGTGGAGTGAAGGGGGAGGGACAGAATAGAAAGGTGATAGGCCAGGTGTGGTGGCATACACCTGTAGTCCCAGATACTTGGGAGGCCAAGGGGAGAGGATCATTAGAGGCTAGGAGTTCCAGGCCAGCTTGGGCAACATAGCGGATCCCATCTCAAAATAAATTTTAAAAGCAAGAGGCCTCAGGTGCTGTGATGGCTCATGGGAGACCTCGGCTGTATCATGAGTTCAGTGGGCACCTGAGAACCGCAGAGCAGAGAGAAGAGGATTCTTTCCCCAAGCCAGGAACTGGGGACCAGTAGTAGTACCACAGGAAGGAAGGTCTGCTTTTCACTTGAGCCTTGATTGTTTTACTTTGACCAATATATGTGTTTTCTAGAAGAGGTAGGCATTCGGATGCCAGAGAATGATGCCAAATATTTCATTTCCTCTTCGGATCTTTCTGAATTAAAAGCAAAAAGCTAAATGAGGGTTACATTTTTGTAATGTGAAACACAAGTTGTGAGTTTGTATTAAACATGCTGGTGGGTGACTCACCAGGAAGGAGTCATGTATATCCATGGCAAATCTACTAGATACCTCTTCCCAGGAAGCTAGTGAAACAACCACAGTTCTCACATAACTTCTTCAGTAGGTTCCTGGTAACTGCAACTTAATGAAACATAATGAAACCTGTGTTTCCATGGGATAATAGATACAAACAAGAGCTACGTTCCTATGGCATATTTCTGGTTACAAACACATCACAACCTACTAAATAAAGACTCAAACCACTTCTAATATTAAGCATTGAAATAAACATGAGCTATTCATACATTTAAGAAAGATAAAAACAAGTAAGATGATTGTTTATCCAGTTTTAGGTGAACCAGTGAGTGACAGTGGTCATAGTGCTAGTGAACAAATCAGGGAATAAATGCTCGCAGAGCAAAAGTTGTTGGGAAAGTCTCCTCCCGCCAACAGCTCCAACACGAGAGCAAACACTGTGGCTGGCGGGGGGCTCTCACACCACATCATTTATCATCATGCATTTGTATGATTATCATAAACTTGATGAGGGAAAGGATACAGAGAGGGCTGCGGGGTGCTGTGGACCTGAGCTGCAAATGGAGCCCTGGTGCCCCTCCCCCCACCACCCCTCAAGGTCGCCCACTGACTGGCCTCAACCTCTGAGAAAAGAAATCTTCAGAGAAGGAGTCAATGACAGTGCAGGGCCGTCTCCCAGCAAGAGACTGAGCTGGCTCAGATGGGCTCCGTGGTGCTGCCTGGTTGTGTGGTCTTGGGTGTCCTCAGCCTCTCTAGGCCTCTGGTCCCGCTGCAACAAAAGAGAAGAATTGCCTGCCCTAGGTCAGGGTCTGGTACGCCACTGGAGAATAGCCACTGTCCTCAACTTCCCTGTCCCCATCCAATTCTCCTCCCGTGAGCTCATGTGACTGTAAGGAGAGTGAGCCATGCTAATTTGGGGTGTCACTAATTTACCCCGTCAGGTCAGCAAAGATGTAAACCAATTAGATTTGCATGCATTTTAATTCACTGTTCAGAAGTAAGTCCACACAAACACAAAGGCTACACAAGTTATGAGCTACAGATGACTGAGGCTGTGAGGTGGGGAGGGACAAGGTTTCCTTTTACTGGGGCACTGGGAGAAGGGGTCTTCAGGAGCCCAACTTCTTTCTGCCAGTGAGCGATGCCTCCTCAAAACCTAAGCAGAAATTTGATGGCACCTGTGGGAACCAGCCCTGTTCTAGAAGCTTCAGGTCCCTGAAGAGAATAAACATCCAAAGCCCTGCCCTGCAGGGCTCTGGTTCTGGAAGAGAGAGCAGTGGTTGTGCACACAGGTGTCAGATCCTAACCCTTCCCAGGAACCAGCAGGGCCAGAGATGGGGTTGGGTGCTCAAGAACAAGGCTGAAGGGGCTCCCCCACCAGAGACCTGTGCCCAGATGTGCTCCAGCTGTGGTGGGTGCCAACACCTGGTGGCTTCACTAGCTCTTTGGAGCAGCAGCTGGGGATGAGGATGGGGATGGGAGCTGGGCTCCAGACTCTCTGAACAGCAGTGCAAGGCTCACCACACTTGCCAGGCCAGGCCAGCCCAACTAGCTCAAGCCTCCTGCCCTTCATGTGGCCACAGCAGAAACTTACTCAGTGTCACCGAGGCCCTGCCAAGCCCAGACAGTTGCCCTCACTCCGAGTCTGGGTCAGCAGGTCTCCTGAAGGTCTCTCAGGTGTCCCTAGTGGCCGGGAAATCTGGGTAGACACTGGGTCCAAGACACAGCCCCTGTCAGTTCTGCCTGACCCATGCTTGAGATGAAGGAGAGAAATGAGGGCACCATTACTCTCTGCTAAATTATGAAAAGACAATCGCAGTTCCTGAGCTTACTCCTGACAGGCCTGTTCTAGGTTCTTCAGACACAGTGACTCATTTAATACTCACAAGGGCTCCATAAGATTGCACCCTCAAAATCACACTTACAGATTGAAGACACAGAAGTTCAGAGTGGTTGTGTGACTTCCCAAGTTGTGCTGGCATGGGTTGGATCAGGGCAACTGGCTCCAGGGCCTGTGCTTCTGACTCCATCCACGCTGCTCTGAGAATAAGTACCAAAGGGGTATCAGGTCAGACCAGTCTTCTCCCAGAGGCTCTGGACCTCCTCCTCCAGGACAGCCCATGTCTCCTCCACTCCTAGCCCCCCCAAGACCCACTGTCCCTCTGACCCCCACCTGTCTGTCCCCATAGTCCAAGGTCCAAAGGTGAGGTCTGGTGAGTGTGCTCTGAGAGGGACTCCACATAAGGCAAACCCGCCCACTGATTCCAAACACCCAGCTAGCTGCCAGCTTCCTCCAAGAGACATGTACACTTGTCCCTTTGTGTTCTCACCACCTGGATCACCCTGCCAGCCCTCTTGGCCCTGTGCTATTCCAGGCATGATGGAGGACTCCTGTAGTCAGAGGGCAGCCGCACTGAGCCCCTGCACCAAGAGCCGAGTCCTGGAGGTGATGGGCGCCATTCTTAGGTCCACCCAGCCCTGCAGAGCCTTCAGAGTGGCCGTCAAGGGGAATGGGCCACAGATTCCTCCTGGCTCACTTCCCCTGCATGGTCCTCTGAAGAGCCTCCTTCACATCCATGCTCTTCAGCTTGTATATGAAGGGATTCAGCACCATGGTGACACAGTGTTGAGGACCGTGATGGCCTAGATCAGATCCAGAGAGCTCTCTCACAAGGTTCACATATGCAAGACGATGGAGGAGTCATACCAGATGAGCACAATGACCAGGTGGGCCAGGCAAGTGGAGAAGACCTGGCACCCATTACTAGGTTCAGGCCGAGGAGATGCATGGTCACGATGGCGGTGACCATGCAGGTGTCGGAGACCAGGGTGATGAGGCAGAAGGAAATGCTGAAGGACTCCAGCCCCACTGCCTGTGTGTCAGTGCAAGACAGTGCCATCCTCGGTTCGATGTCAAAAAAGTGGTTGATGACATGTGGGTTGCAGGACAGGCACTCGATGGGGGTGGTGGACACCTCAATGACCACGAAGCTTCTCAGCTAGGAGCCCAGGGCCAGGCTTACTGAGAGGCCAGACATCATGATGCTGCCGTAGCATAGCACTATTTGTGGTAGGCCATCATGGCCAGCAGTAAGTATTCATTGCGACCAAGGGAGAAGACGAAGTATATCTGCACAGCCCAACCAGCAAGGGAGTTGGCTTCACTCTAGGAGGCGAAAGTGGCCAGGGTCTTGAGCATGCAGGCCATGATGAAATGGATCTCCAGGAAGGGCAGGTTGTAGAGGAAGAAGTAAAGAGGAACCTGGGAGATGATGGCCAGGTTCCCAACCACTGAGAGCACGTACATGACCAGGAAAAGCAGAGAGAGCCTGATGCACAGACCCTGTCGTCCGGGAAGCCCAGCAGGATGAGCAGCCCCTGCACCTAGAGGTTCTATCTGTGGCTCCAGGCCACCAAGGTTATGAGGGCACAGACCAAGGTGGCCCTGAAGAGTGGCCTTTGGTCCAACAGTCCCTCCTTTCTGGCCTGGAGTGAGTTTCCTTATTCTAAAGTCAGGATGCCTGGGAAGGTCAGCAAGTGCCGAGTTTTCACAAATTATGTTCTGTGTTCCCTGATTTTATCATATTCATTAAACAAACCAAATTTAGTTCTAGCAAAATGTTCTTGTCACTGAGCCCCTAAAACTCCCTGCACAGGACAACACGCTTTAGAGGTAGCCCATGGCAGGCCCTGTTCCTCTTCGTCTGGGGCTATAACACCAGTTTATTTGTTAGCTGAGAAGGGAGACAGGCTTCCCCCAGATGTGGAAGTTCTAATAAGCTGTGCTTATATGTACCACATTTTTTTTATCCAGTCCAGCTTGTCAGGGGAAGGGAGTGTGGGACTGGCAGTTGGGGAAAACTGCTAGGGGAGGGTGGGGCATACCTCATCAACAAGGGTACCTGCATGATCAATGTTTGTATTCCTAACCCGGTATTGTACCCTACATCTTATAATAAATAAATAACTTTTTAAAAAAAGAAAGGGATTGGCAGTAGTGGGAAGTTACGGGGGGGGGGGTGGTTCAAACCTCATCAACAAGGGTACTTGTAAAATGCACACTTGTACATTTGTATTGCTAACTCTGAATTGTACCCCACATATTTAAAATTAAATTTTTTTTTAAAAAAAGCTGTGCTGCCAGATCACCCTCTCGGTCAGAATCTGGTGGGTCGGTGGGACGGCGTCGCTGGGGAGGAGGTGCCGAGAGATGGGGGCCGTCAGAGTTGCAGGCGAATGAGGTGGCTGCGCCTCCCAAGCCCCTCCCCAGAACCAGTGACTGGACCTGGAGCACAGGGCTCTGCCCGCCTGCCCGCCTGCCAGCTGCTCAGATCCCACAGGCGCCCGAAAAGTGACATAGAGGGTGGAGGACCGAGAGGGGAAGTGACCCCTCCTTCATAGAGTCCATAGCCCCAGCACCTCGAGGCAGGAGGACTGGAAAGCAAAAGCTCAGGTGCCGCGCAAACCGGAGGCATTCTCCCGCCCGCGCTCCACCTGCAAGGAGGGCATGCGCACACCCCGCACACACACGTGCACACGCAACACTCCGCAGACACAGCACGCGCGCGACACATGCACGCGCTACTTGGCTGACTTTCTGCTCAAGCAACACGAATTCTGTTTCCGACTGAGAATCAGCGACGTCATATTCCCTGGACCCAGAGTGAGGTCAGCTCAGCTGTCCTTGAACAGCGACTATCTGTACCAAAATGACGGATGCTCTAACTCATACCGGCTGCAACAGACACCTGCTCTGGCAGAGGGCTCACCTGCTGCTGCCTGGCCCCAGACCCCCATGAAAAAGCAATCTGTAAATCTTAGTACTTTTGATACCTCCTATCTGTGGAATTATGCAGAGTTTGTGCTTTGTGACTGGCTTACTTAAGTTTCTCCAGTTTGATTAATGTTGTAGAACATGTCAGAATTCCCTTTCCTGTTAAGGAAGAATAGCTTTTCATTGTAAACATATCTCACATTCTCTTTATGCCTTCTTGCACTGAGACACTTGAGTTGCATCCACCTCTTAGCTATTGTGACTAATGCTACACTAAACATAACTGTGCAAATATCTCCCACAATTCAGCTTTCAATACTCTTGCATACATAACCAGATGTGAGATTGCTGAGTCATATGATAGGGCTGCTACTTTTTGAAGATCCTTCATACTGTTTCCCACAGCAGCTGCACCATTCTACATTTTCAGGAATGGTGCACAAGGGCTCAATTTCTCCAACTCTGACCCACATTTGTCATTTTCTGATTTTTGATAATGCCCACACTGATGGGTGTGAGATTGTTTTGCTTTGCATTCCTCTCATGAGAAATGCAAGTTTTCACATGTATGTTGGTCATCTGTACATCTCCTTCAGAGAAATGTCTATTCAAGTGTTTTGTCCGTTTAAAAATTGGGTCTTTTTTTGGTTATTGTTTAATTGTAGGAGTTCTTAATATAGTCTGGATTTTAGCCCCTTGTGAAACATATAATGTGCAAATAATATCTCTCATTTCCTAAGCTGCATTTTCAACCTGTACATTGTTTCTTTAATGTGCATTTTTAGGTTGATGTATTTCCATATTTCTGCTTGTTTTTGTTGCCTTTATTATCAGTGTCATATCTAGACAAAATTTAATGTCATGAAGCATTTTTCTTTTTCTTTTCCTTTCTTTTTTTGAGTTGGAGTCTCACTCTGTTGCCCAGGCTGGAGTGCCATGGCATACTCAAGGACACCCAATGTCAACCTGCTGGACTCCAGCGATCCTTCTGCCTCAGCCTTCCAAGTAGCCAGAACTACAGGTGCACACTACCATACCTGGCTAATTTTTTTTTATTTATTGCAGAGATGAGGTCTTACCAAGTTGCTGGGGCTGGTCTCGAACCCGCAGGCTCAGGCAATCCACTCACCTCGGCCTCCCAAAGTGCTGGGATTACAGGCTGAGCCACTGAGCCTGACCAGCATTTTTCTTAAAGTGTTTTTTTGGGGGATTTTTTTTATAGGCTAGGTACTTTGTTTAGGTTTTTAACCCATCAATTCTAGTCTCAGCCTCAAATTTATTGAGCCCCTTCCAGCAATGACCATGTTGGCATCAGGTTTCCATTCCATAGCTCTCAGCACACGGGAGGAGATCCACACAAGGAAAACCAATAAGGTCAGCAGCAGAGTGGGGAACACATAGGCAGAGGGGTCAGGGTTAGGAAGAGGAAGGCACAGGATCCTGAGGGA
This sequence comes from Carlito syrichta, assembly GCF_000164805.1. NCBI lineage: Eukaryota > Metazoa > Chordata > Mammalia > Primates > Tarsiidae > Carlito > Carlito syrichta. The sequence continues at coordinate 9,378 of NW_006966141.1, forward strand.
ACCGAGATAAGGCAATGAGCCCAGTCTGAAGTATTAGGAACATGATTATAGAGGAAAACTGAAGGAATTTGTAAAACAATGAGTCAAGTAGAGAAAGAGAATGGAGAATATCACAAGCAGATAAATACGTCTGCTGAGGTCACAGGTGACCAGGCCTTTGCTACTCAAAATTAGATCCACAGACCAGCACTAAAGTATTGTTACCATTCTCTACTGTTGCATTACAACCTCCTCAAAGCATAGTGATTTTAAATCACGGACAGCATGCATTTTACTCATGAATCTGCACTCTACAGGGATGACTCATTTCTGTCAACCTTGCCCAAGGCTTCAGCTAGAATCCTTGGGAAAAACAGACACTCACCTATCTCTTGGTTGATGCTGGCTATGATATTAGGGACCGGGAAGCCTCTGTTTCTCTTCATGTCCTCTCTTTATATGGAATAGATTGGTCTCCCACACAGCATGGAGGATGGATTTAAAGGTAAGTGTCTTCAGATAGAGCCAGGTATATGTCATATCACTGCTGTGACCTGGCCTCAAAAGTCATGCAGGGTCACTTTCACCACATTACTTTTGTTGAGACAATTACAAAGTCCTGCCCTGTTTGAAGGAAAGGAAAATGGAATTCACCTTTTCTTTAAAAAGTGCAATGTTATAAAGGAGCAAGTGGGACAGGAAACATTGCTGAGGTCACCTTTGGAAAACACCAACTGTCATAGCATCCCCTGGAAGCTTGGTAGACATGTTGACTCTCACATTAATCCACTTATTCTGTCAATCCTTAATCTGCATCTAAGAAGATTCCCAGGTGCTTCTTTTGAAGAATCAGCATGAAAATCAGCTTTAAATAACACATGTGGCATTGTGTGAAACAGGTGAGAGAGAAGTGCAAAAGTTACATTTAGAAAGCTCCATCTGGCTGCCATGTGGTAGCTGGATGACAAGGGACAAGAGTAGTGGTTGGGTAGAAGCAACCGGGAAAATAGAGGTATTGAACTCCATCAACCTGAAAACCCACGAGCCTCAAGAGATACTATAGAACATGAAAAGACAACCTACAGAATAGGAGAAAATACATTCAAAAATATATTTGATACATGTGATTAAAAGTATATAAAAATATGCTACTATCAAGAATATACAAAGAACACTTAAAACTCAATGTTATAGAAACAAAGAGTTCAATTATAGAATGGGCAATGGAATTTGATAGAAAATTCCCCCCAAAGAGACACGTGTCCTATGAGAACAGAAAAAGTTGCTAAACTTTCACATAATGATATTTCAGAGAATAGAATGAATATATATATTTCTAAAGCAGAATTTATTTATTAAAAATTGTTTCATTTATTCTTACATGTTTAAACTTTAATCACCTTCAGAGTACTCTTTGTCTGATGCAATACATCTATCAATATGCTTTTTCCACTGCTCAAAACAGTTTTTGAACTCGTCATTGTTGACGCCTGTAAGTGATTCTGCTATTTTTCGTTTTGCCTCTTCCACATCAGCAAAAATGTTTTTCTTTAATGACATTTTTTGACCAGGGAAACAAAACAGTCACTTGAGTGAGGCTAGGTAAATAGAGAGGGGGGCACGGGATTCATACTGACTTTGGTCAAAAACTGCCAAACAATGCACTGTGAACAGGTGCGCTCATAATCACCCATCATGAAATGGGCAAAACAAATTCACTGAAGCTGAACACACCTTCTCACAGCAATGCTAGCCGTACATGAATGAAGAAGTTCCTTGAATGCCTAGCTAACAGGAGAGGCCTGCACTACAAGGGGCCTGTTCTCCAAAAAATAATTCTTTTTTTGGGAAGTCCCTCCTTGAAATATATATGTAATTTTTAGTATGTATTATTTTTAATTATATGTAATTTTTATTTTATATATATAATTTTTAATTTTAAAGATGTGGGTTACAATTCAGGATTAGGGACATATGTGGTCCTCATACAGGTGGAGTTTGGGCCTCCTATTGGTCCTTGCTTCACCTGGTTTGGGATCATGTAGCATATTGATGTTATGTGCTCCTTCCCTCCCCTGGCAGTGTCGTGCTATAGCCAATCCCTTTTTTGTAGTATTATGATAGGTGTTCAAGCTCCACTTATGAGTGAGAACATGTGGTACTCAGTTATTTGCTTCTGTGATCGATCACTGAGTATGATAGGCTATAAATCCACAATTATGGGCTTTGCTGCAAAGTCCATAATTTTGTCCTTCTTTATGGCTACATAATATTCCATAGTGTATATATACCACATTTTCTTTCAATGGGCAGCACATTTAGTTCCATATTTTTGCTATTGTGAATAGTGCTACAATAAACATGCCTGTGCTTGTATCTTTTTTGTGGAATGATTTGAGATTCTCCTGCTATATTACCAGAAAGGGGATTGCTGGGTCATATGGAAGGTTGATTTTTAAATGGCGGGAAAAAATGGGAGGGGCAGGGAGGGGAAGGGAGGTGGGATTAACGACAGTCAATATCTATCTGGGGAAAGGGGAGCACACATAATCAACAAAGGTACCTGCACAATGAATATTTGTATACCTAACCGTTAACTCTACCCCACAATTTTAAAATAAAAATTATAAAAAGGAAATTGCCACACTGTTTTCCTCAGAGGTTGTACTAGTTTTCACTCCCACAAACTGTAGAAGTACTCCCTTTTCTCTGCATCCTCTCCAGCATCTTTTGTTTTTTTGAGATAATAATAATGGACCTTGTTAATGGGATTAGTTGGTATCTCAATGTGATTTTGACTTGCATTTTTTTGATAATTAGCGAAACTGAGCATTTTTTTCATGTACCTGTTGGCTGCTCATATGTGTCTACTCATATCTTTTGCCCACTTTTTAAAAGGGCAGTTTTTTTTTCTTTTAGCGTGTTTAAGTTTCTTGTAGATCCTGGATGTTAGGTCTTTGTCAGATATACAGTTAGCAAATATTTTTTCCCATTCTGTTGGTTGTCTCCCCGTTCTCTTAATTGGTTTCTTCTGATTTGCAGAAAACTTTATATATATTATATATATGTATATATATAATATTTTTAAAATTATATATATTATTATTTTAAAATTGTGGGGTACAGTTAGGGGTTAAGTATACAAATATTCATTGTGCAGTTAGCCTTGCTGATGAGGTAGGCCTCCCCTTCCCCAGACAGATATTGACTACCATTAATCCCACATCCCTGCAACTCCCTGTCCTCTCCGGTAGTTTCCCGTCACTGTCAATCCTTTTCTTATAATATTACGGTGGTTGTTCAAGATCCACTTATGAATGATAACATGTGATACTCAGATCTTTGTTTCTGTGAAAGATCACTCAGTATTATAAACTCTAATTCCATCCAGGTTGCTGCGAAATTCATGATTTTGTTCTTTTTATGGGTGTGAAATATTCCATTGTGTATATGTACCACTTTTTAAAAATCCAGTCCTCTTTTGATGGGCAGCATGCTTGGTTCCATGATCTTGCTGTTGTGAACAATGCTGTGATAAACATATGTGTGCAGGTATCTTTTTCATAGAGTGATTCGAGTTCTTCCAGGTATATTCCCAGTAGGGTTGTTGTGGGGTCATATGGAAGGTCGATTTTTAGAACTTTTTAGGAATTGCCACACTGATTTCCACAGAGGTTGTACTAGTTTACAATCCCACCAACAGTGTAGATGTGTTCCCTTTTTGACACATCCTCTCCAGCATCTGTTATTTTTTGAGTTATTGATGATGGCCATTCTGACTAGAGTTAGGTGGTATCTCAGTGTCGTTTTAATTTGCATCTCCTTGATGATTAGTGAGGTTGAACATTTTTTCATGTATCTGTCGATACATACAATGGAATTTCTCTTCTTCCCCCTCCCATAACCTGTTTTACCAGAATGCAAGCCCCTGTTCCAGAGGAGCTTAATTCCTTCCAGACGGGTTCACATCAGACTTGGTCAGGTCAGAGAACAACCGAGGAGTCAAGTTCATAGCAACTCTTTCATCGTGATCATGGAGGCTTGTGGTTATATGGAGATGGGGAAGTGTCTCTCTGCCCTGAGGTTTGTCCCTGTCTGCTTTTAAACAGACCTACACAATAGTGACATGCAACCAGACCATGAGAAACATTGCTATACTTAACAAGTTATTGGTTTGCTTAGTAATAAGTTCCAGTGGGCCAACGTCTAAGGGAGCACTCTTATTCTGGCCAAGCAAAAAAAGCCTGACTGACTTCATTTCCTTACATTCCCATTCTTTCTGTAACTTCAAGATGGTATTTAAGTTTCTGTAATTCATTGGGAAGTTGGGTCTTCATTCTGAAGGCTCCGGTGTATACATGCTACATAAGCTTTGTATGCCTTTTTGGTATTAATCAATCTGACTCATGCCAGTGATTTTTCAGGGAGTTTTTAGGAGGCCAATGGCCATGGTTCCCATACTCAGTTGAACTCTGGCCTATGAAGAATGGCCAGCACTTGCATGTCACCGTCACCTCTGTGGGGCTCACCATGCCCCATAATGTTCCCTTTCATGATGGATTTTTTCTTCTATAAAAGGCACATTCCAAAACTCCCATCTCTGTATATTTGGTTCCCTGACTCCACTACTATATTGCAGTGCAAGTTAATTCTGATGTTAACTATGAGCAATGACCTGTATTTAGCCCAGTGGGTAAACTTCACTAGGAAGAAAACATTCAAGCTGAGACCTGAATGAGATTTGGGGGAGGGGAGACTGTGAGCGGATCTTGGGGA
>NW_006966142.1:0-862 GCF_000164805.1 Carlito syrichta
TATGTCAGCTACATAGTCAGCTAGCTAGTCAGCTAGCTAGTAAGTCAGTTAGCAAATCAGCTATTTACTTAGCTAACTATTCAGCTATCAACTTAGCTAGCTGGTCATCTAACCAGTGGAATCACTCGCTTTCCATCAGATCAGCTAACTAGTCAGCTCCCTTGCCTGCCAACCATTCAGCAAACTAGTCAGTTCGCTCACCAGCCAACAGGTAAACTAAATTTTGGTTCTCCCACAGGCCAACAGGCTAGCTAGCTAGTCAGCTTTCTCTCCAGCTGAATAGTTAAGTTAGCTCAAAATTCGGCTCACCCACCAGCTGACTAGTTAAGGCAGTTCGCCTGTCACCTCACTCGCCGGTTGACTAGTTAAGTTGGCTCCCCAGTCGGATCACTAACTGGGCTACTAGTTAAGTCCTCTTACCAGTCGGCTCACTCGCCAGTTGAATAAAGTCATCTGAGAAGTCAGTTCACTCGCTAGCTGAATAGTTAAGTCAGCTGACCAGTCTGCTCACTCATCAGCTGACTAGTTAAGTCACCTTTCCTGTCAGATCACTCACTGGACAATTAGTTAAATCAGCTCAACTGTCGGCTCTTGCTGGTCAACTAGTTAAGTCAGCTAATTGGTCAGCCGCCTAGCTGGCCAAACTATTTAAGTCAGATAACCAATCGGCTGAATAGTGGGCTAATTTGTCAGCCGACAAGTTAGCTCAGCTCAGTAGTCACCGACAAGATAGGCCATCTAAGTAATCGGTCTAATTGGCCAACTAGTTAGGTCAGCACACCAGTCATCCAACTAGTTAACAGAGCTGACTAGTGGGTCAACTAGTCAGTCAACTATATAACACAGCTAACTAGTCTGCCGA
>NW_006966142.1:2382-3299 GCF_000164805.1 Carlito syrichta
GTCAGCTAGTTTAGTCAGGTGTCCTAGTCAGCTGGCTAGCTAGGTATCTAACTAGATAAGTCAGTTTGCTAGCAAGCAGGCTAGCTGTTCAAGTCAGCTAGTTAAGTCAGCTGGTTAGCCTGCTGGCAAAGTAGGTAGCTAGTTACTTAAGTGAGCTGGCTACCCAGATTGCTAGCTTAAGTCAGCTAGGTAAGACAGTTGACTAGTCAGCTTGTTAGATAGGCAGCCAGCTACTTAAGACACCTGGCTAGCAAGCTGACTAGTTGGTTAACACAGCTAGTTAAGTCAGCTGGAAACCAGCTGGCTAGCTAGTTAAGTCAACTTGTTAAGTCTGTTGGCTATTCAGGTGGTTAGTTAGTTAAAAAGCTATTGAAGTCAGATTTATTTCAGCTAGTTAAGTCAGTTGGGTAGCTAGGAAGCTAGCTTTATAAGTCAACTAATTATGTCAGCTAGCTAGTCAGTTAAGTCAGCTAGTTAAGTCAACTGGCTAGGTAGATTGCTAGCTAGGTAGCTAGGTAGTTAAGCCAGCTAGTTAAGACAGCTGGATAACTAGATTACTAGCTGCTTAAATCATCCAGTTAAGTCAACTTTCTCGCTAGAAAAGTCAGCGAGATAAGTCAGCAGGCTATCCAGCTACCTATCTGGGAAGCTAGCTTTTTAAGACAGCTGGCTAGCCAGTTAGCTAGCTAGTTAAGTAACCAAGTTAAGTCAACTCACTAGCCAGCTGTTTAGGTAGGTAGCTAGGTAGTTAAGTCAGCTGGCAAGACAGTGGGCTATGTAGTTAGCTAGCTAGATAACTCAGCTGGCCAACCATCTGTCTAGGTAGGTAGCTAGGCAAATAGTTCAGGCTGCCAGCCAGCTGGCTAGCTACATAAGTCACCTAGTTAAGTCTGCTGGCTAGATAGCTGGCTAGCTAG
>NW_006966142.1:3972-7066 GCF_000164805.1 Carlito syrichta
AAATCAGATAGATAACTCAGCTGGTAAGCTAGTTGAGTCAGTTACTTAAGTCAGCTGTATAGCCATCTGCCTATCTGGGTAGCTAACCAGTTAAGTCAACTGACTAGCCAGCTGGCTAGCTAGTTAAGTCACCTAGTTAAGCCAATTCGATAGCCAGCTTGTTAGATAGGTAGCTAGGTAATTAATTCAGTGGGCAAGCTAACGGTATACATCAATAGCAAGCTATTTACATCAGATAGCTAGCCACCTGTCTAGCTAGAGATGTCAGCTAGTTAAGTCAGCTGGTTAGCCAGCTGGCTAACTAGTTAGCTCACCTAGTTGAGTCAGCTGGCTAGCCAGCTGGCTAGCTTGATAAGTGAGCTAGTTAATTCAAGTGATACGTCAACTGGCTAGCTAGGTAACTACATAGTTAATTCACTTGGCTAGCCAGCTGTCTAGCTGCTTATGTCAGCTAGTTAAGTCAGCTGGCTAGCCACCCGTCTCACTAGGTACCGAGCTAATTAAGTCAGCTGGCTACCCAGCAAGTTAGCTAGTTAAGCCATTGAGTTAAGTGAGTTGGTTAGCCAGCTGGCTAGCTATGTGGCTAGTTAGTTAAACCAGCTGGCTAGCCAGATGGCTATCTAATTAAGTCAGCTAGTTAAGTCAACTGGTTAGCCAGCTGGCTAGCTAGATGGCTGGCATGTTATGATGGATGGTTAGCAGGCTGGTCAGGTAGGTGGCCAGATAATTAAGCCCATTCGCTAGGCAGTTGACCACCATGGTGGCTGGCTAGTTAAGCCAGCTTTCTATCCAACTGTCCAGCCTGACTGCCGGCTATGTAAGGTGGCTGGCTGGCCAGGTGGCCATCTGCTAGCTAGCCAGCCAAGTAGCTAGCTAGTTAAGCCAGCTGGCTAGCTGTCTAGCCAACCAAGTAGCTAGCTAGTTAAGTCAGCTGGCTAGCCAGCTAAACAGCAAACTAGCTAGTCAGCTAGTTAAGTCAGCTAGCTAGCCAGCTAGGTAGTTAAGTCAGCTAGCTAGTCAGCTAACTATTCAGTTAGCTAGTTAATCAGCTTGCTAGTCAGGTTGCTTGTCAAATAGCTAGTTAAGTCAGCTAGTTAGTCAGCTAGCTAGCCAGTTAGCTAGCTAGTTAAGTCAGCTTGCTAGACAGACAGCTAAATAGCTTGATTGCTAGCTAGTTATGTCAGCCAGATACCCAGCTAGCTAGTCAGCTAGTTTGTTAATTCAGCTAGCATACCAGCTTGCTACTTGGATAACTAGCTGGCTAGTAACTCAGCTAGCTGTTCAGCTAACTAGTGTGCTCTCTCCTTTTCCATCAGGTCAGCTAAATATTTGACTTGCTCTCCTGCCAACCGTTCAGCAAACTAGTCAGCTTGCTCACCAGCCAACAGGTCAACTAATTTGTCAACTCACTTGCTGGTCAACAGGTTAGTGAACGAGTAGTCTTGCTCACCAGCCGACTAGTTAAGTCAGCTTACATGTTGGCTCATTCACCAGCCGAATAGATAAGGTAGCTCACGTGTCAGCACCCTCACCAGCCAACTAGTTAAGTTGGCTCACTGGTCAGCTCACTCACCAGCCGACTAGTTAAGTCTGACCAGTCGGCTCACTCTCCAGCTGTCTAATTCAGCTTAGCAGTCATCTCACAAGGCAGCCAACTCATTAAGTCGGCTGACCAGTCAACTCACCTGCAGGCTGACTAGTTATGTCAGCTGACCAATTGGTTCAATTGCCGGTGAACTTGTTAATTCAGCTGACCAATCATCTCAATTTCCGGTCGACTAGTTAAGTCAGTTAACCTGTTGGCTCACTCACCGGCTGATTAGTTAAGTCAGCTAACCGGTTGGTCTACTAGCTGTCCAACTAGTTAAGTTAGCTAACCAATCGGCTGACTAGTGGGCTAACTTACAAGTTACAAGTCGACAACTTACAAGTCGACAACTTCCATCTGATAACTAGTCAGTTGACTAGTTAGGTCAGCTAACATGTTGGCCAACTAATCGGACGACTAATTAGATCAGAAAATGAGTCAGCCAACTAGTTAACTGAGCTAACTAGAGGGTCAACTCGTCAGTCAACTAGTTTACCCAGCTAAATAGTCAGCCAACTATTCGTCCAAATTTTTTTGCCAGCAAATAAGTCGGCCGAATAGGCAGCCAACGTATTAAATCAGCTAACTAGTCGGGGACATGTCAGCCAAAAATTAAAGTCACCTGTTTAAATCATTAGCTGCCTAGTTAATTCAGCTAGATATCTCATTTACCAACTAGTCAAAACAGATAGCTAACTCGTTAACCAACTTGTTTAAGTCAGCTAGCTATCTCATTAGTTAACTAGTTATGTCAGTTAGCTAAGTCAGCTGGCTAACCAGCTAACTAGCTAAGTCAGCTAGATAAATCAACTAGCTCGGTTGTTAGCTAACTATTTAAGTCAGATACTTAAGTCTGCTTCCTGACTAGTTAGCTAATTAATTATGTCAGCTAGTTATTCAGCTAGTAAAATAGCTAGCTAACTATTTAATTCATGTAGTTGTTAGCTAGCTAACTAGTTAAGTCTGTCAGTTAAGACAGCTAGTTAAGTCAGTTTCTAATTTCATCAGTTGGTTAAGGCAGCTAACTAGCTAGTTAACTAATGGGTTAACTTAGCAGGTTGAGTCAGGTAGTTAGCTAGTTAATGAACGTATTAAGTCAGTTGATTGAGTCAGATAACTGGCAAGTAAGGAAACAGGTTGAGTCACATGGTTGAGTAGACTAGCTAGCCAGTTAGCTAACAAGTTAAGTCAGCTGGGTGAGTCAGCTAACTACCAAGCTAGCTAATGATTTAAGTCAGCTGGTGGTGTCAGCAAGCTAGCTCATTACCTAACGAGTTAAGTAAGATAATTAAGTCACCTAGCTAGCACGTTAGATAATGAGCAAGCTAACTAGTTAGCTAGCTGTTTAAGTCAGCTAGCTAGCTAGGCAGCTATTTAAATCAGCTGGCTAGCTAGATAGATAACCAGTTAGATAACTATATAAGTCAGCTGGCTACCTAGGTAGCGAGCTAGTTAAGTAAGCTAGTTAAGTCAGCTGGCCAGCCAGCTGGCTAGCTAGGTAGTGAG
>NW_006966143.1:0-1126 GCF_000164805.1 Carlito syrichta
CCACCAGTGATCTATATCCTGTTTCTGTAGTTTCCATAAGTCCATATAAATGGAATCATGCAGTATTTGACCTCTGGAATATGGTTTACTTCACTTAGCATTATATATTTAATAGCCTATGTAGGAAATTCTGAGAAATGTACAAAAACAAAAAACAATACTAAGAGTAATAAGTGAGTTTAGCAAGGTGACACGAAACAAAGTAAACATACAAAAATCAGTGTGGAATCAATGTTCTTGATCAGGGGGTTGATAATCTAGGGCCTGGGAGTGCTGCTTAGTTTTACAAATAGAGTTATTATTGGAACACAGCCACATCTATGTATTTACATATTTTTTACACTTCTTTGTTGCTACAAGAGCAGCATGTTTTCTAGTCTGCAATAGAGACTATAAAATATTTGCTATTTGGCTCTTTGCAAAAAAAAAGTTTGTTGACCTTTTCAAAATAATAAGCTATCAGGCATAGAAATAGGGAAATATAATACCTATAATTGATTTCTGTAAAGATTCAGTTACATAATATATAGGAAATGCATTTAGGATGAATTTAGATGATATTTACATTCTCATTATAAGAATTCATTAAACAGATTACAGAAAATAATTTTACAATACATTTTATAAGTATGAAACTTTTTTAAAAAATCTACACCATAAAATATTACTTATGGCACTGCCAGATTCAGAAAGTAAATTTGGAATTTTGTTCTGACTTTTTATGCAGACTGGAAAGTATGAATTTGATTTAGAGTTTTGTATATTTTTTCCATGCAAATTAATTTTTCAGATTCTTCTAGAAAGTGACCTCTCTGTGATTTAATATACTTACTTTGTTTTCTAAATTCTTTTCTTTTTTGCAATTAAAAAAATTGTTTTAAAGATGTGAGTACAATTCAGTGTTAACTACACAAATGTTCATTATGCAGGTACCCTTGTTGATGATGTGTACCCTCCTCCTCTGGGAGTTTCCCACTACTGCCAATCTTATCCCCCAACTCCTCTGGCAATTTCCCACTGCTGCCAATCCCTTTCTTTTAGTATGATGATAATTGTTTGTGGTTTGCTTTTGAGTGAGATCATGTAGTAATTTCATTGTTTCTGTGATAGATCACATTATTATAAG
>NW_006966144.1:0-709 GCF_000164805.1 Carlito syrichta
TTTTCTGGTACTTAATGTATTTCTATATCATTGGGGTCTATTACTGAAGAATTATTGTTTTCCATTGGAAATGTCATATTTCCTTGCTTTTTCTTTCTTCATATTTTCCCCATGTTGATTTCCATGCATCTCACAGAAAAGTTGCCTCTTCCAGTTTTATAGAGCAGGTTTCATAGGTAAAGACTTATTTGTATAAATGAGTCTTAGGGTACTGGCTTGGCAGAGTGTATTGCCTTTGATTTTAGGTAGCATAGTCTCTGTGTAGTTTTCTTAGCTGTCATTTATACTACTGATGCTTGTGTCTTAGGCTGAGAGAGTTTGTGAAGGCATTGGTGCAGCTTTGCTAGGGAGGGTAGACTCAGGGCTGTTTCTCAGGTCAGAAGTACATGTGCGAACAAACTGGGTTGGCTAACATAAGGCCTGGTCAATTTGGAGTCTGGCCCTGAACCACAGGGCTGCTATTTTGCCCAGGAGCAAGGCATGTGGTTGCTCAGCTACCCTGTGGGTGTGTCTGGTACAACAGCACAGAAGATTGTCTGAGCCCACGGGTTCAAGATCAACCCAGACAATTTGGCAAGACCTCTTCCCTACAATAAAGTAAAAGTAACTGGTCGTGGTAGCACACACCTATAGTTCTGGCTATTTGGAAGGTGAGAAGGAAGTATCCCCAGAGCCCAGCAGGTCGATGCTGGAGTGCCTGTGAGCATGC
>NW_006966145.1:0-738 GCF_000164805.1 Carlito syrichta
CATAATGGTCATATTATTTTCTTTTATTTTCTTCTGAAGTTTTAAATTTTATTTTATTTTTAAAGAGGTTGGGTGATTGTGTTATTTTCAAATTTATATTGATTCATTTCTCAAAGACTATGACAATTAGTGGCATATCCTAAAATATTTTTTATTTGTGTAGGGTTCCACTGTTCACTTTCAGATGTATTATCTCATCTTGATTAAAATCTCCAGAACTTTCTTTGTCACTCTCATGGCTCTTCCATTAAGGTTTCTTGAGTAGATAAAATCAAAATCCCAGACTGTTGATTTTGGAAATCATGTTAATTTATATAGTTTCAAAGTGATTCAAACTCAGTCTTTGAAACCATGCCTCCTCTTTTAAGTATATACAGGTCTTTCAGGGCATACAGATTGGTTTGATGCAGAACATTCTCAGATGCTGGCTTTGCATATCACGATAGCAAGTTTTTCTTTTACTTTTTTTTTCTTTATTTCAATAGTTGTAGTGGGTACAAATAATTTTTGGTTCTATGGTTGCATTGTATAGTGGCAAAGAAGTCTAAGCTTTAATTGTACCCACTGCTCCTACCTGTGCACATTGTACCCAATGACAATAAGGTTTTGCAAAGGCATTTTACTGATGCACTTGTATTTCCAGCAAAACATGTAGGACAAATTTGTCACCAGCCAAGGGCTGCTACTAACACAGATGAGACCAGTTGTTTGTTTTGAGTTGGGGTCTGATTCTGTCAC
>NW_006966146.1:0-2885 GCF_000164805.1 Carlito syrichta
CCCTGGGCTCAGGCAATACTTCCTTCTCAGCCTCCTGAGTAATAGCTGGGACTACAGGCGTGCACCACCATGCCCAACTAATTTTAAAATTTTTTGTAGAGACAAGGTCTTGCCATTGCCCAGGCTGGTCCCAAACTCCTGGGCTCAAGCATTCCTCCCACATCAGTCTCCCAAGGAGTTGGGATTACAGGCATGAGTCGCCACACCTGGTTTCAGGCTCTTATTTTAAGAGTCACTTCCTTAGAGAATCCTTCACTGACCACCTACTTCTATTGTTCCCCTCCCCCACCCTGCCCCTTGCCTTGTCCAAGTTACCATAGTGTTTCCTTTCCATCCTCTCCCTCCTCTACTAAGTGTTAGCTCCCTGAGGACAGAGGACTTCTCATCCTGTTCTCCTGTGAGTCTCCAACCACAAATATGTGCTAAATGAATGAGATTGAATGGATGAATGCCACGTGGCTAGTAGGGGCAGCACGAGGATTCTGGCCAGGTGGGCCACTTTAGAAAACACGACCTGCTTGCAATCACCACACAAATGCCGACTGCCACTGTCAAGGCTAAAGCAGAGTCTGGGGAGGTGTGGTGATGCGTCGGGGAAGATTTGGGCTTGTGGTCCCATCTCAACCTGACTGCCACTTTGGACAGCTTAAATCAGAAACACTAACATTGTGACTCCAGCCCCTCTTGCGGTCAGTAGATAGAGACAACTAGTTTGGAGTTGCTGAGGTAGATGTAGGGGACTGGTAGCCTCAGGGCTCAGAGAGAAGCAGTGACTTTTTTGGTATTCAGGGACAGGGCGCCTCAGCTCCTCCAGACTAGAAAAGTCAGACCACCTCTGGATTTGCTATCTAGACAGAGTAGAGTTGGGGATGACTGGTGCTCTGCACAGCAGGTACTGCTCCTTGAGCTCAGACATGTATTAGAACTTGGGGTGGGGGAAGGGAGTCTATTTGTCAGGGAATGATGGGGAAGGGGAGATGGGCTTTCCAGAGATGGGTGGCAGGAGAGATAAGCCAGATGTGTGACTTCCTGATGATTGGTTGGTTTGAAAACAAGTCCTGGACCCAGATATGGGATTTACAGGGGTATTAGAGGGGGCCTAGAGTCAGGAGACTGGGTCCTAGTGTCAGGGGAGGGGGCGATTTTGCCATGGGTCACCTTGGCTGGCTGCTTTGCTTGGAGCTCACAAAGTACTAGGAATGCACTGGTGTGTGGTAGCCAGGTAGGACATCTTCCACTGGCCACTCCACAGCCACTCTCCCCTCTCCCTGCTGCCTGGTGCTGCAGAAGGAAGGTCAGTGCCTGCACCTCAACGCTTTGTCCTTCTGCTTATTGGTGTGGCCAGTGGGAGGCATGGGCAGGGAGAACAGGGTTCTCTGCCATGTGGTTGGGGGTTGGCTTAGACCCTCTCCCTACCCCCTAGAGCTCTGCTCTCCAGGTCCCCTTACCTTCCAGGCCTGGGCAGTGACAGCTCCCCACACTCACAGGCCCTGGGGTCCTACTCCATCCAACATTGACTTTCCTGCATTCTGCCCACTCCTCTATTTGACTTCAATGCGACATCCCTTTTCTGCTGGAATCCTCACTAAAACACCAACCTTGATCCAAAAAGCTGCTCCTATGTGTGCCCAGTGATTACATGGATCTGTGTCTTGCTTCATCAGTGTTTGCATGGAGCAGACTTGGGAACTGCCCTCTTCTAGCCTCCAATGCTCAAAACCTCCAGTCACAGCTTCCAGGACCATCTTCTCAGCTGTCTTCTGCTTCCTGGACCAGTCATGAGCTCCCAGATGCAGATGGAGGCCGCCAACAACTGCCTGGTCAACCTGCATCTGTGGGCCCACCACACCTTCCTCTCTCTGGGCTTTGGTTTGACCTTGACAGTGTATCTCTGGAGGGCATGGGCCACTTCTGTGAGTTGGTGGGGGAGAAGCATGAGGGTGCTGAAAGCGTCCCTTGAAAATGTAACACCGGGCTGGGCTTGGTGGCTCAGCCTGTAATCTCAGTACTTTGGGAGGCTCAGGTGAGTGGATTACCTGAGCCCGTGGGTTCCAGAGCAGCCTGGGTCATTTGGGGAGATCTCATCTCTACAATAAATAAGTAAATAAATAAATAAGTAAATAAATAAATAGTCAGGTGTGGTAGCGTGTACCTTTAGTTCCGCCTACTTGGAAGGCTGAAGTGGAAGGATACCTGGAGTCCAACAGGTCAATGCTGGGGTTGCTGGTGAGCATGCCACTGCACTCCAGCCTGGGCAACAAAGTGAGATCCGAATTCAAAAAAAAAGAAAATGTAACATCTGCCACCATGGAAGCCTGTGGAAGCCAACCTTGCCCTGGAGAAGTGCCTGAACCAAGCTCTTTTGGAACTGCATGCACTGAGCTCTGCCCACACAGGTCCCATCTCTGTGACTTCCTGGAGAGTCACTTTGTAGATTCATAAAGGAAATGGGTGACCACCTGACCTGCCTCTGCAGGCTGACTGGCTCCCAGACCGACTGAGTGAAAGGCTTACCCTCAAGCAGGAACTGAAGCCCTTGGAGGGGCTCCTCTGGATCCCTCTGGTATCAGGGCTTCTGCCTAAGCTGCCTTTTCTAGCCACTGGACAGCCATCCCAGAGCCCTCTCCCAAACCATGGGCCAAATGAAAACAATAAAGCTTTTTGCAACAACAACAAAAGTTGCTCCCTTGGGTATTCCCAAAGTGACTTTCAGCATAGGGATAATGAAAACGGATTTGCTCCCTGGGTTTCCCAAGACTGCTTTCCTACCTGTGCAGTTTGGCCCAGGCTTGAAGCAGAGGGAGCGCCTCACTACTGGGGGTCAGGAGATGCAGAGTGGCCCTTTCTCTGCTTTTCCCCTCTCTCGTCTTAGGACTTCAGCTTTC
>NW_006966147.1:0-770 GCF_000164805.1 Carlito syrichta
CCATGCTTAAATATTTTTCAGCTGTTCTGATCAAAAGAAAAAAAAATAGATTTTCAAAAAGCATTAGCTCACTTACTCTTGCTCTTTACTCTTCATATCTGAGGGGGGGACCCTGCAAAGGATAAAGGGATGCAGTGAATCTCATACCTTTGAGGATTTGTTCTTTCAGATAAGGAGCACCATATATGGAGGTCATATAGTTAAGGGTCTATGTAGTTGTTGGGAAATGTCCTCCTTGCCCTTTAGGTCTCCATCAGTAACTTATGATGGGAAGACACTTTAAAAATGAAGAAACTGAAGCACAAGTGGCTCCTCATATTTGCAGGGTTTACACCCATGGAATTAACCCATCACAAATCAAAAATATTTGAAAAACAAAACAATAAAAGAAAACATGCTGGGCACAATGGCCCATGCCTTTGGTAATGACTACTTGGGAGGCAGAGACAGGAGGAGTGCTTGAAGCCAGGACTTCAGGTTTTAGTGTGTGATGATTGGAATCTGTGAATAGTCACGGCACTCCAGCCTCAGCAAATAGTGAGAACTGATTGCTAAAATAAAATAAAATAACAACAGCATAATAATAAAGTACACATAGTATGACAATTATTTTCACAGCATTTACATTGTATTAAGTATTATATGTCATTCAGAGATTATTTAAAGTATGCATAGGATGTGTGTAGGTTATATGCAAATACTACACAATTTTATAGGACTTGAGCATTTGCAGATTTTGGTATCTTTGGGGTTCCTGGAACCAACTCCTG
>NW_006966148.1:0-649 GCF_000164805.1 Carlito syrichta
AACCACACTCTGTCTCCAGAAACATCAGTATTGTACACTGATTCTCAATTTCGCATGGTGTGTTCACATGGCAACTGACTTTAGAGCCAGGAATAATGGGATTAGTGGGAAAGAAGTGTCCCCACGTGAGGGATGTGCCCCTGGTCTTTCCTGGCAGAAGGTCTCCGTTGTTGAGTCAGAGGGTCGACCTGCCTGGTTACACAATTCTCCATTTGGAGAGGAGTACCAGCAGGAACCGGTCCAAGTACTCAGGAACTCCCACACCAACGTGGGGTCAGCCTTTAGGTGGTTTGGGACTGGAAGATCCTGAGCTTGAGGCCCCTCAAATGTGGGGAGAGTGAGGAGGAAAGGCTGAGGACAGAAGGTTGGCAGAATAATGATTTTCTTTTTTTCTCTTTCTTTCTTTCTTTCTTTCTTTCCTTTTTTCTTTCTTTTGTTCCTCACTCGTTTGCCCAGGCTGCTCTCAAACCACCCAACTTGAGTCATCCTCTCATCCTGTGGACCTCCTAAACAATCACAGTCTTTCCTTTAGGTCAACATCCTGGTCTTAAGGCCTAGTCTTGAACTCTGGTCTGGAGTCAATCCTTCTGCCAAGGCCTGCCCTTCACACAAGGTTTTTCTGGCTTTTGCTTGGGGTTGAGGTGGGGGG
>NW_006966149.1:0-17478 GCF_000164805.1 Carlito syrichta
GCAGGTGAAGGTTAGGCTTCTAGGTGGCCTTCACTCCCCTGGTAGTGGAACAGGTACCCTTTGTGATATATGTGATCCCACCCTCCCACATGCCTCCCTGCTCTAGCAGTGCCCAGCAACTGATCTTCCTTATGTTTCTTATTATAACAATGATATAAAAATAATTTATGATGTTTTTGTTAACACTGTTGTTCTCACTGGTAAGATGGATGGCTTTCCTCCTGTGGACACCGAGCAATGAAATGTTTGGCTTACCCTGGGGAGGGTCAAAGGAAGCAGGTATGACAATAAACAAAATATAATTCATGAGACAAACCCCTCCATGATAAATGAGCAGGCCCAGAATGTCAGTAGCTCTGGGATGGAGAACATGAGTTAATGAATATCGTGTATTTTTAATATTTATACTTGTATTCAGCTTGGATACATTTCTGCCAGAAAAATTAGGGACACCCCCTTTGTTACCTGTTTAAAACTTCCATCCCTACTGGAGATAATATCTCCTCCCCCACAGAAATGATATCTCTTCTGTGCCAAAACACTTGGTGATTGAGATCCGAACAACAGCATAAGCAAACGATAAACCAACAAATTAATATGAAAATGTACAAAGTATCACAAATTTGGGCATTTTTCATATGACACAGTGGAAGACTTGTTTTTCCTGTGTCTATTCCATGTTTATGACCAATTTGATCTGACAGCAGATGTGCAGCCTTTCTCATGTTTCTTGTGTGGCATCTTTCTTTGTTATTCTTGGTCTTTGGGTTCTGCTCTCTTTCTGAAAAATCCAATGGACCCGACTTCATCTAATACACACAGTCCTCCCAAGACCACATTCTAGAAAATCATGCATTTACCATGATACTTACAATCTTCTGCATGTAATAAAATCCTGCATATAATTTATCCCCGAGGACACTGTGTCATACATCATACATTCATTGAATACATTGTTCTGTATCTTTATTGTTTTTGGGGGGGTTTTTTGGGTTGGAGTTTCACTCTGTCACCCAGACTGGAGTGCAGTGGCCGCTCCTGGCCACCGCAGCCTTGGCCTGCTGGGATCCGGCGATCCTTCCACCTCAGCCTTCCGAGTAACCGAAATTACAGGCATGTGCCACCATGCCCAGCTGATTTTTTCATTTATTGTAGAGATGAGGTCTCGCTGCCCAGGCGGGTCTCAAACCCGCGGGCTCTTTACTGTTTTAATGCAAGATCCAAATGACCGGGAAACTTCACCTGCTTTGTTGACCTTTTTGCTTTCACGAAGTTATATGAATGTGTTCATTATATCATTATATAGAAAAGAGAAGTTATGCAAGGAGAAGCATATGAAATGCAAGGAGATTAAATGCAAAGCAAGGAGAATGCAAATATGAAATGCAAAGCAAGGAGAAGTTATGAAATAAATAGAATGTCATGGGAATAAAGCTAGGTTAACTATTTTCATTTCAAAAGATTTGTACAAAACAAAAATCAAATGAAGCATCAAACATCGACTGGATCAAGATATAAAACAACAATACTTTAAGTATATCAAAATGGATTCATTATTTAATTGGAAAAGACTTAGACATAAAATTATGCAATAAATAATGTCTGTCATATATAAGATACTCATAATTTATGCTTACCACTATCCCACCAAGCACTTAAGATACTCATTTTATTAATCTTATTAATGAATCAGAAAATAAGTTTAGTATATATGCCATTTGATTTATGGCAAGGTTGTATATCCATTTATTTGTAAAAGGCTGGATTGTTGAATAAAAGCTATCATAATTGGCTATCTACCTGAAGACAATTAAATTAGGTTCTTGTAGCTTTGTGTACTTTGACCAATGTCTCCCAGCTTTTCACCCATCCCAAATGCCCAGGATTCTGGTAACCTTCATCCTATTAAATATTAATTTTTGTATCTTGTGTGTAAATCTGGTCCCCTTTGAATTTCCCCTTACAACCTCTGATTAGGAATGCCTGTCTCTCTCTCTTAACCCTTCCCTGGAGGAATATATTTAACAGCATCAATGGAAACATCTTTCAAACATTTGAGGCACAGAAACTGAATTTTGACATGTTCAAGATCTAAGATGGAGCATAACATCTTACAAATAATTAGCAGTTTTAAAACCTCAGTGTATGGCCATTCTTTTTCTTATCATGAAAATATTTACACAAGTTTCTTATGCTTCCAGTGGATTCTTAACACTGGAATAGCAGAATTAAATTGTACACATATTTTAAGACACCTCAAAAATATTAATAATGTTAAATGTAATTCATGAAAAACTTAACAGTATTGCTTTACTTGTAACTATCAATGTATAAAGTTCCAGTATTTTCTCTTAAATATAGATATATAAAATCATATTTTATTTCAACAAAAACCTCAGTATAAAAAATAATATTCATCTAGGTTAGATAAATACCTAAAAAATTACATATAAAATCTGTATGGGGCAACCCCTTCAGGTCCCCTCCCACTGTGGGAGTTTTTCTGTCTTCTCAATAAATCCTGCTTTCAAAAAAAAAAAATCTACATGGAGGCAAATGATCTTATAAATAAGGCAAGAATCAGAAATAAGAAGATAAAAACATATTTAGATAAGTACATTTAAAACTTCTTGTGACCAAAAATATTCCCCTAAATTCAATAAAGAGATTGCACCTGGTGGCTCACACCTGTAGTCCCAATGTTTTGGGAGGCTGAGGTGAGAGCATCTCTTGAGCCTAAGAGTTCGAGTCTGCAGTGAGTTATGATCATGCCACTTCACTCCAGGATAGATGACAGAGAGAAACCCTGTCTCAAAAAAAAAAAAAAAAAGAAATAAAAATCATTTCAAATGTTGATAACTGTAGAAGGATGAGTATATAATAATAAGCAAATCCAAAAGGTTATCATATTTATGAATCTTTGCTCAAACCCCATAATTGCTTAACACAGAATTCTCTTTCATACACCAGCTGGAGAAAAATACTTAAAGAGCTGCTCTACTTTTTATCTGGTAAATTTATCTTGCATTTTTTTATTGTTTTTGCTGGGTACCAAAGGAATATAGCAAGAGTTAGAGAACCTGCAAAACTAGAGAGGTTTTTCTTTCTAATGGACTCTCAGGGATGAGCTGAACTTAATAGTTCCCCTATCAGAGTTTCAATTCATTCCTCTTTCTGTGTTTATTGGGCAGACTTTTTAATACTTCAAACACATGGCAGAAAATGGCCATCCCAAAACAAAGCCTCAAGGTTACAAAGAAAAAAAAAAGTATTTGCAAGTGGTTATTGTAAGCCCTGTGTATGTTTGAGTAGAAGTGCTCCTTAGAGGAAGTTGCCACCTAATAATGGTTATGCAGGGTAGGAGGGCCTACTCTGTTAAACTTCTAATCCCCTTTTGTTTTGCTACCCAAGTCAAAATATGTACTTCTGATAATAGATAAATGCTCTTTTATTAAGAGATAATCTCTACCTATCAAAATCTATTTTGAAAACACTTATTTGACACAGCAATTTTGTATCCATTTAAACTAACCTTTCATCAATAAAGCACTATTGTTTAGATACTAAAAAAAAAGGTTACATGTGCAAGGAAGATTTCCAAGCTGAAATTTGTAGGTACTATTTCTGTATTCTCTCCTGGAAAGGTAGTTTGATATTGACAACTAGCCTGGTATCCATTCCTTTCTAATAGTGGGTGGGACTGGGGTGAGAAGAGCATGATAGTAACATGACCCTAGGAAAGCCAGTGTGTGTGTGTGTGTGTGTGTGTGTGTGTGTGTGTGTGTGTGTGTGTTGCCTGCATTTAGTATGAAAGGTAGGTTCAGATAAAGGGAAAGGTATATTCCAACATATAATATACATATATGTGTGTAACATATAATATAAAGGCCAAAACTCAGGGAACATATGTGTAACATATAATATAAAGGTCAAAACTCAGGGAACATATGTGTAACATATAATATAAAGGCCAAAACTCAGGGAAACAAGGAAACAAAGAAGATACATTTCAAATAGCAGGGCAGCTTTGCAGCCACATTAATTAAGTGCAAATGCATCAGTATTGGACAGAGGGACACCTTGTATCTTCAAGATTCAGCACCTACAAGGACACATTATTCCTCAACATCTCCTGCCACCATCTCTTATCACTCTCCTCTGGCTCATGCTCCTGCCACACTGGCTTCCTTGTCAGACTTCAACATCTGAAACAAACACTGTCCTCAGGGTCTTTCACTGGTCTCTCCTTCTGTGTGTATACACTTCTGCAAGGAACATAGTGACTCCCACCCTTTCTTCTTCATGGTCTCTGTTCCCTTCTCACCTTGTTTGTAGATCCTGTATGCAAGCCCAGTAAAAAATAACACATTATCTACATTATCGTTCTACCTTCTTTCTTTCTCGTCACAGTAGTCCTCTACATCTGACATAGTACGGGGTTTTTGTTTGTTTGTTTTTTTGCTTGTATTCTTTTTCCATCATCAGATTGTAGAAACTTTTCTTTCATAGGATCATTCACTCATACTTAGGCAGTGCCTGTAACATGTCAAAATTCACTTTATGTTTCTCAAATACACTACATGTTTTCTTATGAATACAATAGAATACATGCCCTCATCCGAAGGCTGAGAGTTGGGCAGGAATACCTATTCAGGGATGGCAATGAAATCCCCTAATTATAAGAATCACACACAAAATTTAGAAATCAACTTCTTTTGGTTGGATGTTACCAGAGCCTGGGGTACTTGTTGGGAGGGAATATTGGGGAAATATTTCTCAATGGATACAAAATTAAAGTTAGACAGAAGGACTAACCTGAGGTCTATTTTACAGCATGGTGACTATGGTTAAACTAATATAGTGGAGGTTAAGTGTCCTCAACACAAAAAAGATGACTAGATACAGATGTTAATAGGCTAAATTTAGCCATCCCATGATGAATACATATTCAAAACATCATCCTGTACAGAATAAATACTATACACACATTTTTATTTGTCAATGTAAAAATAAACAGTGTATTAAAAACAAAATAATTTTATGGCTAGTTATAAATGGTACAATTCAGGATTGCGCATACTCGTGGGTGACAGGAACCATTATCATGCTCTTTCTTTTTTTTGCTATTCACATCAAAAACATAGAAGCAAGAAATGATACACAAATTTCAGAATTTCTTCTTATAGGATTTTCAGAGAAATTAAAATTGCAATTTTTTCTCTTTGGGCTGTTCCTGTCCATGTACCTGACCATCATGCTTGGGAACCTGCTCATCATCCTGGCCACAATCTCAGACTCCCACCTCCACACCCCTATGTACTTTTTCCTCTCCAATCTGTCCTTTGTAGACATCTGTCTGGTCTCTACCACTGTCCCAAAGATGCTGGTGAACATCCAGACACAGAGTAAGACCATAACTGATGCAGCTGCATCACCCAGATGTGCTTCTTTTTATTTCTTGCAACATTAGATATCTTCCTCCTGACTGTAATGGCCTATGACAGGTGTGTGGCCATCTGTCATCCTCTGCACTACAAGGTCATCATGAACCACAAGCTCTGTGGGCTGCTGGTTCTGATATCTTGAATCATGAGTGTCCTGAATTCCTTGTTACAAAGCCTAATGGTGCTGCCACTGTCCTTTTATACACACTTGGAAATCCACCACTTTTTCTGTGAAATTAATCAGATAATCCACCTTGCCAGTTCTAACACTTTTATTAATGACATGATGATGTATTTTGCAGCAGTGCTGCTGGGTAGTGTAAGGCCGGAGGCACCAGAGGGCAGGGCGGGCCTCAACAAGATGGCTCCAGGAGAACAATGGGCGAGAGTGAGCCAGCCAAAAAAATGAGTGACCAGAACTAAGACTCCAACCACAAAGCCAGCCAGTACCTGTTACAACGACTCTAGCAACCCTGTTCAGCCAATCGTCAGCAAACATGACAGCTGTCACAACCAGTGATTGCTCTCCCCAACCCCCTCACAGCTTTTTCAGTGTGCCCTTTATAAACCTGTCACCCATCTTGCTGGACGCGACTTCTCGGGCCCACAGCTACATGGGCTGGTGAACTTCGCCTGGGATTGCGCTAATAAATTTTTCTTGGCTCCTTTGTTGCTGTTTTGCCTGGTCTGGTTTCATTTACCTTACATTTGGTGCCGAAACCCGGGAGGAAGGTGCGGGCCCCAGCGGGCTCCCCACTCCTCTCCTGATCTGGGAACTCTCTTGGGAACAGGACCTGGCCCCAGGACCTCAGACAATACGGTGAGTCCCTCACTTTCCCTGACTTCTCCTCCTACCCTATGGGGTGCCCAGTCCAAAATTGCAGCTGCGTCTGGGCTCACCCCTCCAGCACGGTGCCTTTGGCTCCAGTGTAGTGGAGACGTCCCTATCTCAGGATCGCCAACCCTATAAACGGAAGTGGATCTTCCTTTCCATCCCTATTCTGAGTGGGTCTGGGACGCTGGACTCACTTATTTAGGGACCCGGGAATGGAGGTTGTGGCTATGGGAAACCAGCCTTCTAAAACTGAGGCTCAGACCCCCTTGCAGTGTCTCATATCTAATCTGGCTACTCTGGGGTTGTCCGAGGATATCAGTAAATGGAAGCTAATCTTCCCTTCCTCCCAGGCCTGGCCCCAATATCCTCTGGGCAATCAGTCTCGCTGGCCTCCCAAGGGAACTTTCAATTTTGGCCTCCTCATCAATCTCAGTAATTATTGTCACTGGACTGGGAAATGGTCCAAGGTCCCCTATATCCTCACTCAGGCATAGGAGCTCATGTGGCATGACCTCCATGTGATTTTAACCTCCACCCTCACTCCCAAGGTGTGTGATCGTGTCACCTCAGCAGCTCAGGACTACACTGATCAGGTACATATCTCTGATCATTCTTTGCCAGTCGGAGCCATAGCGGTGCCTGCCGAGGACCCACAATGGAACTATCAGGATGTTGCCAGAGGTAGAACTAGAAGGGATCAGATGGTCTGCTGCCTTATTGTGGGGATGGAAAAGGCAGCTCAAAAAGTCATTAACTATGACAAACTGAGGGAAATCGCACAGAAGCCTAACGAAACCCAGCCTCTTTCCTTAATTGTTTAACAGAGGCTCTTACCCTTCACACTCATTTAGACCCTTCCTCACCGCCGGGGCCCACAGTCTTAGCTACCCACTTTATCACCTGGTCCGCTCCAGACATCCGGCGCAAGCTTAAAAAGCAGAGGAGGGCCCCCAGACTCCACTCCGAGACCTGGTGAATATGGCCTTTAAAGTCTATAATGCCCAAGAGGAGGAAACCAAGGCCATATGAGCCCAGAGGCTAAAACAGAAGATGGCCCTTCAAACCCAAGCCCTAGTCGCTGCCCCATGGCTGGCACAACAGGGGTCTCAGAGCCCCTGTCTCATGAAACAGTCCAAAACCTGAACCCTCCGGGAGCCTGCTTCAGGTGTGGCCAGGAAGGCCACTGGGCAAAGCAATGCCCCAACCCCAGACCACCAACTCGACCTTGCCCAATTTGCAAACAAAAGGGACATTGGAAGTTTGAGAACCCCCTGGGGGAAAACCATCCCCTGGTGACAGAGTTTCGTTGGGGGCCGGCTCCCCCAATGGGCCCCTCGCCAGAGCTCCTAGGCCTCCTAGATGACTGAAGCTGCCTGGACTCGAACACCCCAATCACCCTTGCCGAGCCCAGGGCCACACTATGGGTAGTGGGTAAGTCCATCTCCCTTTTGGTGGACACGGTGGGGTACCTATTCTGTTTTACTCTCCTTCCACGGGCCTCTACATCCTTCTCAGGTCTCAGTTGTGGGTGTCTCGGGGGTACCCTCCAAGCCGCTGGAAACGGGTCGGGTGTCCTGCGTTTTTGAAAGCTGTCCTTTCACCCATTCATTTTTAATTATCCCATCCCACCCAGCCCCTTTGTTGGGACAAGACCTTCTGTATAAACTCAGGGCATCTATTTGCCTCACCTCACACTGAGTTCCCCCAAATTTGCTCCTGGCCCTTGCCTATGCTGTCTTCTCCCTGGAGTCTTCGTCCAATTTCTCCATTTCCCCCCCAAAAGTTAATCAAGTAGTCTGGGACACTTCTACTCCTGTGGTAGCCAATCACCACACCCCAGTCCTCATTTGCCTTAAGAATCCCTCTTGCTTCCCTTCCAGGCCTCAATTTCCTATCTCACACTCCCATCACAAGGGCCTCTAGCCCATTGTTAACCGACTGCTCACCCAGGATCTTCTGGTTCCTACCAGCTCCCCTTGTAATACTCCCATCCTCCCAGTAAAGAAGCCATCTGGTGCTTATCGACTAGTGCAGAATCTGCGTGTAATCAACTCTGCCGTAGTACCACTGCATCCAGTGGTCCCTAACCCATATACTCTCCTATCTCAGATACCCCCCACTACCACTCATTTCACAGTCCTGGACTTTAAAGAAGTCTTCTTCACCATCCCCCTACATCCAGACTCCCAGCCTACTCTTTGCCTTTACTTGGGAGGATCCAGACACCCACAGGGTCCAACAATTAACCTGGACGGTGCTGCCTCAGGGATTCCGTGATAGTCCCCATCTTTTCAGCCAGGTGTGGCTGAGGACCTGTCCTCTTATGACTCTGGGGATAGCACTCTCCTCTAGTATGTAGATGACCTCCTCCTGTGCAGCCTCTTCAGAGAGATCTCTCTCCGAGATACGGCCTCCCTCAACTTTTTAGCACAGTGGGGATACAGGGTCTCCCCTTCCAAAGCTCAACTCTCTACCCCACAAGTCACCTACCTAGGCCCTAACCCCCACCTCCAAGGTCCTTATGGTGGACCACACCACCTCCATCAGGGAACTCCTACCCCCCACCTCAGGTGCTGAAATCTTGTCATTTCTCAGGCTGGTGGGCTTCTTTAGGCATTGGGTCCCCAATTTCGCCATACTTGCCAAACCACTATATGCTGCAGCTAAGGAAACTCCCACCGGCCCCCTCACTTCTCCCTCAGCTGTAGCCCATGCCTTCAAAACTTTGTGAGACACGCTCCTAGCTTCCCCCCGCTTATGCTTCCTGACTTCCGCAAGCCTTTCCTCCTGTTCACTGAGGAAAGAACTGGGACAGCAACCAGAGTTCTGGTCCAACCAGTGGGACCCTCTCACTGACCGGTTGCCTTCCTGTCCAAACATTTGGACCCCACCTCCCAGGGATGGCAGCCTTGTCTCCGGGCACTGGCAGCGGTTGCTTGCTTAACCAAGGAGGCTCTAAAGCTTACCCTTCAACAGCTGGTTATGGTCTACTCCCCCCCATAGACTCCAGGACTTCTTGAGTCATAAGTCATTATCCCTATTAAGCTTTTCTAGAGTCCAGGAGTTCCACCTTTTGTTCATAGAACACCCCCAAGTGTCTCTTCACTCATCGTTGTTTCTAATCCAGCTACTCTCCTGCCCTCTGCTAGCTCCTCAGTTTTGTCTGAACACTCCTGTGTGGAGCTGGTAGAGGCCCTCAGCCCCCCTCGCATGGGACTCTCTGACCAACGTCTGTCTAACCCTGATCTCACATTCTTCGTAGATGGAAGCTCAACTGGGGGCTGGATGGAGGCTGCAGGGCAGCATATGCAGTGGTCTCTCCTCCCACCATGGTGGAAGCTGCCTCACTACCATGAGGGTCTTCTTCCCAAAAGGCAGAGCTGGTGGCACTCACCCGAGCATTACAGCTGGCAAAGGGCCACAGGGCCACTATATATACCGATTCTAAGTATGCTTTCCTTATCGCTCATAGTCATGTGGCAATCTGGAAGGAAAGGGGGTTCTTAACCACCTGGGGAACTGCGGTGGTCAACGGAAAGGCCATTCAACATTTATTCCAGGCCCTACAAGAACCCAAGGAGGTAGCCATCATCCACTGTCAAGGCTATCAGATGGGCACAGACCCGGACATCCAGGGAAACACCCTGGTCGATGCCACGGCCCTCCAACTTACCTCAACCCAGGACTCCACCCCTGTCCTGTTTCTTTCTCCCTCCCTAACTCCCAGGTACTCAGAGAGCGAACAACAGCAGCTCCTCAGCCAGGGCGCTGTGGCTGGGCAACAGGGGTGGATGTACCTCAGAGACAGGATAATACTTCCCCAGACACAAGCAAAGGAAATTGTGGCCACAATCCACCAGTCTTTACACATTGGTTCCGAGGCCATGCACAGGTTTCTTTCCCCAATTTTCTCACCACAGGGTCTCCGAGAAACCATCAACCAGGTCCATATGGCCTGTCAAACCTGTGTATATGTTTCCTCTCAAGGAGACCTCCGGCGCCGGACAGCGGCCCACCAGCTGCGAGGGTGTCTCCCTGGACAGGACTTGCAGGAGGACTTCACTCATATGCCAACACACAAAAATAACCGATACCTACTAGTAATGGCAGATACCTTTTCAGGTTGGATCGAGGCCTTTCCCATGAGCCGGGAGACAGCCTCGGTGGTGGCTGAGACCTTGGTGGAGCACATCATCCCCCATTTCAGCCTCCCAATGACCATCCAGTCAGACAACGGCCCAGCATTCATTTCCAAAATTACTCAGCTGGTGGCCGAAGCCCTCAACATCGTCTGGAAACTTCACATCCCCTACTGCCTTCAGTCCTCGGGTAAGGTGGAATGGGCAAATGGCCTCCTGAAGGACCAACGAGCCAAACTTTCCCTGGAGGTAAAACTTTCCTGGCCCGCTGTGCTCCCTGTTGCCCTCACTAGGGTGCGTGCGCCTCCCCGGGGACCGGTCGGCCTTAGACCATTTGAATTGATGTATGGTAGGCCTTTTCTCATTAACCAGCCTTCCTACAACTCCTCCGCCAGTAGCCTCCTACCTGCCCTACCTCTCACTCCTCAGGCACCTCCTATGAGAACACGCCAATCAAACCCTACCCCAGGTCAACTCCACATCTGACCCACAGGCAGCCATCATTCTACAGCCTGGTGACGAGATTCTCCTTCGAGAGCTCCAACCTCGGTCCCTTCAACTTCGCTGGATGGGACCTTACACAGTAGTCCTTACAACTCCTACCATGGCTAAACTGTTAGGGCACCCCTTGTGGTACCACATTTCTCGACTCAAGCGGGTCCCCCCCCAACAACAAAGTGTGGAAATCTAATGAGGTGGGACCCCTCCGGTTATGGTTTAACTGTATTGATGTTAGTAAGCCTAGCCAATAACTTTACAATGACATGGGAATGACTGATTGGACTTGCAACTGATGCATCTCTGCAGGAAAACCCAAACTCTACCAGCTGGTTCCCCATATGTGCTGTCATCAAAAATTTTCATGCCAACTAGGAAAACAAAAGTACTAGACTGCAATAATGTTAAGAAATTTCCAAGTGGGCTGCCCAGGCAGAAGTGGCACAGTCCGCTGCTGGGAGCAAGACCCCCCACCAAATCCCCAAGGGAAGATACCCCCTTGCCCCACTGAATGTTCAACTTTCCATTCTTTTGTCCAGGCACCTTGCTACAAGCAAGCCTCAGTCTGCCTCAGACCAACCAAACAACAGCCCTGGATGGGACGGAGCGTGAGACAACATGCTGGGTATTCTTGTCCCGGGCACCAGGGACAAGAGTTCTGCTGGAACCTCAGAACTCCTGTGGGTAAATCAGATGGGAGAGGGGCACAGGATTATGCTGAACAACAAAACACCAAGCAGGTCATGGAAGAACTCATTCAATATTTCAATGGACCAGTATTGGAGTGCCCCAACCTCCCCAAACCCCGGGGCCCTTATCAGACAAACCTGGGACTCCATCCTGTCCTTAACAAAACCCATACCCTGCTTAACCTTACTAACCCCGGCCTAGCAAAGGACTGCTGGCTATGCCTCAAGTCTGGCCAGTCCTGGGTCTCCCCTGTCCAGGTCACAGGAGATTGGACTCTCCCTATGCCTCCAACCCAATGTCCACCTTCACTACCATGTTCTGACATCCCTCTCCCACATGACTTGCCTGTGGCCCAGTGTATAACACAAAATGGCACCCTGGGGGTCAGATGGGTGCCCCCTCCACCTCTGCTCACAATCACTTGTGGTTCAATCAAATAACACCCACTGCCCCCCACTTAACGGGACTGCCTTTCTATGCGGCACTACCATCTACCCGGTCTTGCCCCCCAACTGGTCAGGGTCCTGCATTCTTGTCATCCTCCTCCCCACCATTGTAATAGCACCCGGTAACCAAAGCCTGCCTGTCCACTTAGTTGGCTCCTCAACGTCAAGGGTAAAGCGGGCAGTTGAGCTCATACCTCTGCTGGTGGGGCTGGGTATTACCACAGCCATGGGAATGGGGGCAGCAGGGCTGGGATCCTCACTTCACTTTTACAAACAGCTCTTCTCCCAACTAATTGAGAACATACAACAGGTGGCAGACACGGTCCTAGACTTACAAACACAACTAGATTCCCTGGCTGACATGGTCCTCCAGAATCAATGGGGACTAGACCTGCTAACAACAAAAGAGGGAGGGATATGCCTATTTCTTAGGGAGGAATGCTGCTTCTATGCCAATAAAGCAGGGATAGTCAAGGACAGAATTAAACAATTACAAGAAAACCTCCAAAAATGGAGAGAAGACCTGACCAGAGGCCCATTCTCAGGGTGGTGGCAACCCCAGCTCCTAACATGGCTTCTTCTTGTTCTGACTCGACTGATTGTTGTATTTATCCTCTTGTCAATGACCCCATGTGTTTTTAGGTTTCTCCAACAGTGCCTGGCAGAGCTCTCTCGAATAACGTTCAACCAACTACTGTTACATTCATACTTGCACCTTCCCTCCGAACCACCTCCGGCCCCATACCAGCCTTAATACCCCCCCACGCCGCCCCTCCCCAGCAGGAAGTAGCTAGAATGAGCTGGCGCCCCTATGACCAAAAGGTTGGAATGTAAGGCCAGAGGCACCAGAGAGTGGGGTGGGCCTCAACAAGATGGCTCCAACCCAGACCAGGAGAACAATGGGCGAAAGTGAGCCAGCAAAAAAAAAATGAGTGACCAGAACTAAGACTCCAGCCACAAAGCCAGCCAGTACCTGTTACAGCGACTCTAGCAACCCTGTTCAGTCAATCGCCAGCAAACGTGACAGCTGTCCCAACCAGTGATTGCTCTCCCCAAACCCCACACAGCTTTTTCAGTGTGCCCTTTATAAACCCGTCACCCATCTTGCTGGGCACGACCTCTCTGGCCCACAGCTACATGGGGTGGTGAACTTCACCCGGGATTGCGCTAATAAATTTTTCTTGGCTCCTTTGTTGCCGTTTTGCCTGCTATGGTTTCATTTACCTTACAGGTAGTAGTTCCCTTGCTGGGATCTTTTACACTTACTCTAAGATAGTTTCCACCACACATGCAATTTCCTCCATTCAGGGAAAGTATAAAGCATTTTCCACCTGTGTGTTTCACCTCTCAGTTGTCTCCTTGTTTTATGGTACAAGTCTAGGGGTGTATCTAAGTTCTGCTGTGACCCACAACTCACACTCAAGTGAACAGCCTCAATGATGTATACTGTGATCACCCCCATGCTGAACCCCTTCATCTACAGTCTGAAGAATAAAGACATAAAAGGGGCTCTGAGAAGATTATTCAGAGGGAAGCAAGAAAGGACATAAGAATTTTTGACTCAGAGCCCTAAACCTCAGAGCCAGAAATTCTGACTCATTAATCAGGTTATGGATGCAGAATTTACTTCCATTTATATCCTGGGTTATTTTTCTTTTATCTCAAGTGCATTATGGAATTTATGCTACTTGTTTGCAAAGCTTTTTGCTCTGGCATTCAACTTTTTCTTCCTTTGCCACTTTCCTACTTCCCAAAGTTATTTCCAAATTAGTGCTAGAAACTAAAAGTGGAGATTCCAACTTGTCTTATATGGTGATGAGATGTCTCAGTCCTTCAGAGTCAACTACATTTGGCAAGTATATCTTCATTAACATAATTTGACTGCTCATGAATATCTGAGACTATACTTTTTCACTTTTGCATTCATAATTCCTTTCTCTACCACTCCCTTAACTGCTCTTCCTGATCATGTAAACATAATATGCTAAGGAGTTTTATAGCTAGTCACGGTATTTTATTATCCTTGTTAGGATCCCATCCTCTATTCATCTCCATGTCTACAGTACCTACTAGTTTCCCTGGCAAACTGTAGGAAGGCAAATATTGTTTATCGAGTACATGTTTTGAGTGTAATCTATTAAGGAGGACAGATCAGAGTGAATCAATTGATTTCATATATCTTTACAGTCAGACTATCTTAAACATGATGGAGTAAATTTTTCAGTCACACATTGTATTGCTATAGATGATTTGTTTTCAGTGATGCACATCTACTCATTAAAGTATGAAAGCTCTGTGCCCATGTATAAGTTTATTTATTGGAGTGAAGGATTTGAGGTCATAAGTTATATTATTTCCTTGTCTCATCTTGCTGATTTTTCTTAAAGTTTTCCAGTGCTACCTACAAATATGGCTCCTTTGTTGTCCTAGCTAATGTCTCCCACTTTTACATTTTTTGTCACAATTATAAATATAGACAGGAGTATAAAATGTGTATTTACTTTGTTGTCAACCTTATCTTCTTTATACTCAAATTCTCCTCAGTCTTCATGATCAAAGAATCACTTAAATGGATTTTGAATTACTGACCAATATAGTCTCTGGGAATAGACACTTTTAAGTCAGGATTACAATTTATCCCTGCAAAAATATATTAATTCTTTCTATCTCTCCTGGTTACCTAGAGGAGAATCTCAAAAGTAGTTTTATTTTAATACAATTAGCAAAATTTAGCAAAAATAACCAAGTAATCAAGAGGGTTTCCTTCAAATATTAGATAACTTTCAAAATATAAGATGCCTAAGAATTTCTGAATGTCTTTAGTTCTATTTACATTGATTAGTGTATTAATAAGCACCTACTGCATAACAAGCCATCATAATATTAAATAGCTTAATGTTGTGCTTTAAAACAAAACAAAACACATACCAGTGTATGTTGGAGAAGTTTCAAAAATAAGTTTTAGGATATTTGAAATTTTGAGAGTACAGTAATATTCAGTCCATGACTCTCCAACTCTAGTTAGTTCTAGATAGTTTGGAAAGCAAAGCCCATTTGGGTGAGGAAATTCATGAGAACTGCTGGACTCTCACAATGCTGCCTATAGCTTCTTCTGAACATCTGAACACCGCATGACTGTTCACACTCGGTCAATGTATATCAAATATCCAAACTCAAATTAAACTATTGTAGGGGTAACTACTCCTTACAAATAAGGTATCATAAAGACCTAGAGAGAAGGTTGGAGAAGTACAATCCTTCTAACGTCAATATAGGAGTGAAGAAATCAATGGAGAATAAAATTATCAGCCTGAAGGAGAAATAGACATGCAAGTGTTTTACACTTCTGTTGATGTTAAATGGTTATGAATTATGTAACAATGAAGATAAGAGTTTTATGAAGAGTTTAGGGAGTATCTGAAAGATTGGAGTAATAATGTCACACATCAAGAAACACCAGCTTAGCAAATATTCCCCAAACTAGAAGCTTATAAGAGCCTACACATTTTTTATAGGACTATTTGGAGCCAACAAATATTTGGAGGGGTTCGGTGATGAAGTCCCTGAGTACAAAAAAGCATAGGCTGGTTGACTCTCAGGCACTCTGCTCCCTGCACAGGATCCTGGGAATAGGTACCCCTTCAAGACCACAACTCCCCATCTTTCAGGAGCAGGACAATGCTAGAGTCATTTTCTGTAGCAAGAAACTTTTCTGGTGCCACAATGAGCTCAGTTACAGGGGACTGGGATAGAGTCACAATAGCTGCTATCCATTGAACATCTGCTCTGTGCCAGGTAATTTCCAGTGAGTTTTAAAATATTACTTACTTCTCACATAAACTCCACAAAGGAAGTATAATTTCTAAAATTTTCATTGCCTGTCATGAAGTACACAAGAGACAGGTTTAACCTTGTTTATGCAAAACCTGAGTTCCCAGGCCCAACATTTCACTACCTACATTCAGACATCAGGTGCACAGTAGAATTATTGCTTGACAAGTCTTCAAAATTATACCAGACTCTAAAGCTGGACCATGCCCAAGATCCTCAAAGAGTGAAGCACAGAACAAAGTAGGCAACATCAACATCAACAGGAAAATAGTGATGAATGCAGAACTTCCCATATGTGAACATTTTTCTTGCTAATTTTTTTTGTGGTTGTGGCTATCCTGCAAGTTGTAGGAGGCTGAACAGCATCTTTGGCTTTAATTCTCCAGGTGCCAATAACACTTTCCCAGCTTTAGTCACTTAAAATTCCACCAGATATTCCCAAGTACCTCCTGGAGGCAGAGTCACCCTGGCTGAGAATTACTGACCTAGAGAATGATAAACATCTTGATGGATTTCTAGTCAAAACTCATCTTCTTCCTTGGTTTATAACTTTGAGAAGGTCAAATAACCCTCTTGAGTTCTATATTTGCAAGATGTTTACCTGAGAGTCACATCGGCCTAGCTAGAACTGAGAGATTGATGTGTTTGTTTGCTTGACTAATTTATAATTAATTTATTTAACATGTTAAAAAGTGTCTGCCAGACTCGTCAATGCAGGGATTATTATTGACAATTAAGTGATGCCCAATCAGAAGAGACTGAAGTTTGGAAAATGTATGAGACTGAAGAAGGAATGGGAGATATAAATTGGTTCCAGGACAAAGAACAGTACCACTTGCTCTCACTAATAAGTAGACCCTGAACATTTACCACAATGCTATAAGGGACAGGCAATAGCAGAATACTGCCAGGGTGGGTGAGATGGAGGGACACAACTTCATTAAGGGTACCTGATCTCAAACAAGGCAAAGTGGGGACAAAGGGAGGCCTAAACTTTACCTATACAATGACCACTTGTATACGTATCCTGAATTGTACCCATCTTTAAAATGAGTGAGTGAATGAATGAATGAATAAATAAAGAGATTCCAGTAAAACTAGAACATGTCCAAGTTTTGCAGTTAAATAAAAGAAACATATAGGCATGCGAGAATGTGCAATGAATTCAGGACTTATTTTTAAGATGGCTGTATTCCAGCATGCTTCTGTATTAACTAGAAATCTCTACACCAATGGATTGCTTTCAAATACCACCTTGAAGCAGCAGGTCAGAAGACATACATCTCTCAGTATCGTCTCTCACACTGTATATTCACATGAAAAATTATTTGATAAATAAAAATGGGAAGACTAAAGAGATTTTACTTGCAATTATTTCCTTTCTTCTCATGCTGAGCATGACCCGTTTGTGGGTTTGTTAGTCTGCAGATTTTCTTTCTTGTAAGTATCTTTTTTCCTGTTTTTGTATTAGGATAATTTTTACCTCATCGAATGAGTTGGGAAGTGTTCCCTCTACTCCTACTTTGTAGAAAAGATTACAGAAAGTCTGCCAGCGCTAACTGTAGCCCTTAAGAGACCTTGCATGTTTCCACTGA
>NW_006966150.1:0-724 GCF_000164805.1 Carlito syrichta
ACAGCAACATGGACGCAGCTAGAGGCCATCATTCTAAATGAATTACCACCACAACAACAAAAAAACCCTAAACACTTCATATTCTCATTCATAAGTGGGCATTAAACATAGGAAACGGGCACAAGGGCAGAGGCAGCAGATGCTGGGCACTGATAAGGGGATAAGAAGGGGATTTAAGAAGTATAAAGCCACCCAATTTGTCCCATGCTCACTACTAGGCAGGGAGAGGACTCACTAGAAGCCCAAAGCTCGCTTTCACACAATATACTTATGTAGCAAATCCTCATGTGTACCAAATGATTAGAAAATAAATATAAATAGTGAGCATGTCAGGTATATACCGTGGCATGGTATGGCTGAAGTTAAATAATATTTGAATCAATAGGATAAGGTAATCCTAATTTTGATTAAGGAAGTAAGCTACATTAGAGATGATTTCCTTTTCCACGATAATGGATTTCATGGCAAGTACAATTAAATGTGTTTTCTTAAGTGAACAGACCACATACAAAGTCAAACAATAATGTACAGCAAGTGATTTGTAACACATATAAGAAAAGGATTAGTCTTCAGAGCGTATTTCAATGTATATTCAGAAGTGTGGGCACACATCTAACCAAAATTCTATTGGTTTCACAATTACAAAGATTGGTTTGGAGCATGAGAATGCTGCACATACACTTACCAAGACCCTCCATAATGTGATGGACCCAAACGCAAAACT
>NW_006966151.1:0-703 GCF_000164805.1 Carlito syrichta
GGATTCGGTGGCCGGGAGCGGCCACTGCACTCCAGTCTGGGCGACAGAGTGAGACTCCAACTCAAAAAAAAAAGAGATCCAACATCTGATGCCTGAGGAAGTAATAAGAGCCTTTCCTCTTATTTGGAATTTCATATTTTCTATATATATCTTGGTGTTGGTTTCAGTGTATCAATTTTGTTTGGGACCTGAAGAAATCTGGTCATTTCCTCTGTCTGATCTTTTGTTAGTTCTAGGAAGATTCCTTTACTTAGAATTTGAGAATTGTTGTGATTCATCCATTTTATTTTCTTCTTCAAGAACTTTGAATTGTCACAATATCAAACTTCAAGTATGATAATTGTACTACTTTTCTTAGTTTATTTTATTCATTTATTTATTCCATGCCCTGATTAAATTTGAGCTAACTTTTATTATGAGCTTTCCTAATCTTTATTTTTTCCTGCATGATTTTCCTTTTCTTACTGTACGTCATCAATGTCAGAATAGGATATGATTTGATTTAATGCAGAATAAAATAAAATATAAAAGTAGGTTTTAAAACTTTGAAAAATAGACATAACAAGGGAAACAGGCCTCTTTAGAATACCAAATAGAGAGACTCCCAGGACTGCTGTTTTTCTTTTTTAGGCTCCTGTAGTACAATTAAGTGTTAAACCGACTCATTTTATACATCAAAGATGTCTTGTTTTCTCTTTTTTCT
>NW_006966152.1:0-745 GCF_000164805.1 Carlito syrichta
TCATATACACGAAACTACGTGGCCTCTTGCTAATAAAAGGAAGAAATCTATTTTCCACGGTTCCTCTATCAAAAAATCTACATGACTTCTTACTAAGGGCTAAACAAGAATCAGGGGTTCGAAACATGAGTCAAGGGAAAAAGAGTCCTCACATACAGGTCACTACATGGCCTCCAACTATGTACGAATAAAGAATCATTGTTGTACGCGTCCTCAATTCAAAAAATTCCCAGGTTGTCTGCTATGGGACAAACAAGAAACAGATCTTCGAGCTCCCCAAATGTTTCAGAGCAATTTAGCATTCGGATATTATGAATCGGTCATTTCAGGACTCCAGCAACATTCTGGTTCTCTTAAAAGTTGAAAAGGGTATTGGGCACTCCAAGTCCGTTAGGTTCTTCAGAACAACTAACGGCAGATTCCAGGACAAAAAGAATCTACGTGCCATATTTGGATGTAACTATGGTCTTAAGGTGAACCCTTTAATACTTCCCTTTCCGTGTCTCTTTTTATTTTGAGACGGGACAAATGTTGTTGCACTTGCCAAATGTTTACTAAGTACTTTTAACGGTAATGAGGAATCATGGAATGCACGAACCTAGGATACTTCTGTGCATATGTCTTTTGATATACTGAATTTGGAATCGAAATTGACAGGAAAAATCAGGGCACCTAACCTGAGAACAAAAAGGAAATCCCGTTCTAGGAGTTCTTATTTTTCTGGAAACTACAGGGCCTCTTGATA
>NW_006966153.1:0-583 GCF_000164805.1 Carlito syrichta
ATTTGTTGCTTTACGTTTAGTTCTTTGATCCCTATAGAGTTAATGTGTATGGTGATAGATAGGTGTCTTGTTTCTATCTTGTGCGTGTTGTCAGCCTTTTCCCAGCACCATTTACTGAATGTTTTCTCCATTACCCAGTGGGTCTTGGAGGTTTTTTTTAAAGATGAGTTGGTTGAGGATTTGAGCATTTCATTCTCTGTCCTTATCCATTGGGCTTTGTAAATATTCTTGTACCAATACCAGGCTGTGTTGATTTCTGTAAACATATAGTAAAATTTGAAGTCTGGAACTGTGATAGCTCCTGCTTTGTTTCTTTTGATATATTCTCTTGGCTATTCATGATGGTTTATGGTATCATATGAATTTTTTTTGTATTTTCAGGTCTGAGATGAATGATGTTAACTTTCACTGAAAGTTTTTTCATTGAATCTGTAGATTGACTAAAAGACTAATTTTTACTTTAAAGGAGGTAAGTAAAGTCAGGGAAAAAGCATGTCAAAGTGTCATTTATGATATATATATATATATATATATATATATATATATATATATATATATATATATATATATATATATACAGAAA
>NW_006966154.1:0-2167 GCF_000164805.1 Carlito syrichta
CTGACTTAACTAGGTGACTTAACTAGCTAGTTAGCTTGTTAAACAGTTGACATAACTAGCTAGCTACCTAGCTAGCAAGCTGGCTAGCTAGCTGACTTAACTAGCTGACTTAATTAGCTAGCTAGCTGACATATCTAGCTGACTTAACTAGCTAGCATCCTAGCATACGAGCTGACAACTAGCTGAAATAACTAGTGAGCCAGTTGGCTACCCATATGACGTAAATAGCTTTTTAACTAGCTAGCCATCTGGCTAGACAACTGAAATATCATTCTGACTTAACTACCCAACCAGCTGGTTAGCCAGCTGACTAAAGTAGCTGGCTTAACTAGCTGGTCAGCTGTATAGCCACCTGACTTATTTGCCTAACAACCTAGCTGGTCAGCTGACTTAATTAGCTGATTTAATGATGTATCCAACTGACTCGCTATCTACCTAGCTATCTAGCTATCTACCCAGCTAGAGAGCTGCATAGCCAGTTGACTTAACTAGCTGACATAACTAGATAGCCTAAAGGCTAGACAGCTGACTTATATAGCTACCTACGTACATAGACCACTGGCTTGCCAACTGACTTAACAAATAACTACCTAGCTAACCTGCTGGCCAGCGAACTGATTTAACTAGGTGACAGCTAGCTAGCCAGCTTGGTAGACAGCTATATTAAATAGATAGATAACATGATAGGAAGGTGGCTAGCCAGCTGACTTAACTGACTATCTTAACTAGCTAGGCAGCTGACTTAACTAACTGACTTAGCTAGCTAGCTACCTAGCTAGCCAGCTGACAACTAGATAACTTAGCTAGTTAGCCACTTAGCTAGAAAACTGGATGGCCAGTTGACTTAACTAGCTGATTTAACCAGCTAGCCAGCTGGCTAGTCAGCTGACTTAACTAGCTGACTTAACTAGCTAGCCAGATGGCTGGCCAGCTGAATTAACTTGCTTATTTTACCAGTTAGCCAGATGGCTAGCCAGC
The DNA here is from genome assembly GCF_000164805.1 of Carlito syrichta. Taxonomy (NCBI): domain Eukaryota; kingdom Metazoa; phylum Chordata; class Mammalia; order Primates; family Tarsiidae; genus Carlito; species Carlito syrichta. The sequence goes on from NW_006966154.1 coordinate 979, forward strand.
TGACTCAACTAGCTAGCTACCAAGCTAGCCAGCTGGAATGCCTGCTGACTTAACTAGCCTGCTACCTAGATAGCCAACTTGCTATCCAGCTGAATTAACTAGTTGGTTACACCAGCTAGCCAGCTGGCTAGCCAGCTGACTTAACTAGCTGACATAACTAGTTAGCCAGCTCACTAACCAGCTGACTTAACTAACCCAATACCTAACTAGATAGCTGGTTAGCCAGATGATTTAACTGGCTGACATAAATAGTTTGCCAGCTGGCTAGCCAAATGACTTAACTAGCTTGCCAACTAGCTAACCAACTGGCTACCCATCTGACAACTAGCAGACGTAAATAGCTGGCCTGCTTGCTAGTCAGCTGAATTAATGATCTTGCTATATAGCTAGCCAGGTGGATAGCCAGCTGATTTAACTAGTTGACTTAAGTAGCTAGCCAGCTATTTAGCCAGCTCACTTAATTAGCATGCTACCTAGGTAGCCAGCTGGGCAGCAGGCTAGACAGATGATTTAGGTATCTAGCTACCTAGCTAGCCAGCTGTCTTGCCAGCTGCCTTAACTAGGTGACTTAACATGCTAGCCAGCTGATTAGCAGGCTGACTTAACTGACTAGCTACCTAGCTATCCAGCTGGATAACCAGCTGACAACTAGCTACCTACCTGCATAGCCTGCTGGCTTGCAAGTTGACTTACTTACCTAGCTACCTAGCTAACCAGCTGGCTAGTGAGCTGACTTAACCAAGTTACTTAACTAGCTTGCTCACTGTCTAGTTAGCTGACTTAAATAGTTATCTACCCAGCTAGCCTACTGGCTAGCCAGCTGACTAAACTCGCTGACTTAACTAGCTAACAAACTGACTTAACTAGATGTCTTAACCAGATACCTACCTAGCTATCCAGCTGGCTTAACTTCCTGAAATACCTAGCTAGCCAGATGGCTAGCCACCTGACTTAACTAGCTTTTTAACTAACCAGATGAATAGCCCACTGACTTAATGAGTTGACAGCTAGGTAGCCAGCTGTTTGCCAGCTGGCTTAACTAGCTGACTTAACCAGCTAGTCAGCTGGCTAGCCAGATGACTAAATAAGCTGGCTACCTATCTAGCCACCTGGCTAGCCAGCTGACTTACCTAGCTGACTTAAGCTTGCAAGCTAGCTAGCCAGCTCACTTTAACTATCTTGCTAACTA
>NW_006966155.1:0-1000 GCF_000164805.1 Carlito syrichta
CCCTGAAGAAATACAAAACGATATGAGACTACTATGTACACTTGTATGGAAACAAACTTGAAAACCTGAAGGAAATGGAGGACTTTCTGACATCAAAAAACCTCTCTAGGTTGAAACAAGAAGAAATCAAGACCCTAAGTAGACCAATAACAATCCAGGAAATTGACTATATCATTAAAAAAACTACCTACTTAAAAAAAAAAAAGACCGTGGAGCTCTGCCGCCTCGAAACATTCACCGCGAGCAGCCTTCCCCACCTACCCCCTCCTCTAGAAGAAAAGAAGAAACTCATGCAAGTTAAACTGAGTTAATAATAATAGCCGGAGATGGGGCAAGATGGCGACGGCATAGGTGAACTGGTGAGATTCTCTGAACGGACCAAGACTGCAAACTGCTGAATAGACAGACTGTAAAGCAGAGGGAAAAGTGAACAAAACCAGAAGACCCTCATAAGGAAGAACAGGTCATTGCAGAAGAGAAATAAAAGCAACCCCACCTTCCCTCAAAAACAGAATTGAAGAGGGGGAGGGAAAGGGGTAAAGGGAGAAAAATCTACAGAAATGAAGAAAAACCAAAAGAAGAGTATGGGTCTCTCCCAGACGCCTGGGAGAGCAGACACTGAGAAAATTGACTTTGGAATACAAACAATGAAAAGTCCCCAGAATGAAGGGTCTCAAAATGCAAATGTAGATATCAAAACAATAATGGAGAGACTAAAAAGAATTGAGGAGACACAAGAAGAAACTAGGAAGGAGCTGATATCTGAGATAACAGTAATAAAGAATACTGTGAATGAAATAAATAAAAAATTGATAAGCATGGAAAGCAGAATTACCCAAGCAGAAGAAAGAGTCTCAGAGCTTGAGGACCAAAATATAGAAATAAACCCATACTCTTAAAAACACAGAAAATAAGCTAAAAAAGACAGAACAAAACCTTCAGAGATGAGTGACTACCTCAGAGGCCTAACCTAAGAATATCGGACTCCCTGAGACGGAAA
>NW_006966156.1:0-674 GCF_000164805.1 Carlito syrichta
CTGAGGATTATTTTGGTGATTCATGGTCATTTATGTTTCCATATGAAGTCCTGTATCCTCATTTCCAGGTCTGGGAAGAATGCTGCTGGTAACTTAATTGGGTATTTCATTAAATCTGTAGATTATCTTTGGGAGGGTGGACATCTTAACAATGTTGAGTCATCCAATCCATGAACCGGAAATACGTTTCCATTGGTTTGTGTCATTTTTGATTTCTCCGAGCAGGATTTTGTAGTTTTTCTTGGAAAGGCTTGTCACTTCTCTGGTTAGGAAGATGCCAAGGTTTTACACCTTGTAATGCCTTGACCAATTTCCTGACATATAATAAGTTGTTGTTAGCTCTACTTTCCCTTCTGTACTATTGAATACTAGAAATTATTCCCTCTACCTAACTGCATTTCTATACACATTAACCAACTTAAGAGCCAGATTTTACGTGGTATAAGGGACTTTAAAAATAAACAAAATCATTTTACTTTGGTTTTAGAAGTCATGTTTCCTGGAAAACAGCAATAATTTTAATTAAATCAATGAACAATTTCCTTGGGGTAATGATTACATGCATACGTATGACAAGACAGATAAACATGGGACTTTTTTGGCAACGGGGACATATTATTTGTATGCACACTTGCTGACACTAGTTAAGAGTTCCATATGTTTTCCATGTAATT
>NW_006966157.1:0-757 GCF_000164805.1 Carlito syrichta
CTGTGCACCTGCAAATGTCCTCTGTAGTCATTTCAGGTAGTGTGAGTTGGAGGATGTTGGATTCACCTGTTGTGTGTCTGTAAAAGTCTTGGTCACCTACATTTTGAAAATGATTGCTGCTGGGTATAATATTCAAGGTGAACAGTGTTCAAGTGTTTTTCTTTTCCTATCGTGTTTAAAGAGGCTGCCTCTCTGTGTTCTGCAGGGCTGTTCCTGGAAGTCTGCTCTTGCCTTATCTTTTGTTGCCACCTCTGTGGGCTTTTTCTTTCTCCAGCCTCTTGTATGATTTTCTCCTGGTCACTAGTTTTGAGAAATTTAATTATGTTTGCTTTCATTGTTTGGGCGGGGGTTGGAGTCTCACTCTGTCACCCAGACTGGAGTGCAGTGGCCACTCCCGGCCACCGCAGCTTCGACCCGCTGGGCTCCGGCGATCCTTCCACCTCAGCCTTCCGAGTAGACAGAATTACAGACATGCGCTACCACTCCCGGCTGATTTTTTGATTTATGATAGAGATGAGGTCTTGCTGCCCAGGTGGGTCTCGAACTCGCAGGCTCAGGCAATCCACTCACCTCAGCCTCCCAAAGGCACGGGATTACATGCTGAGCCTCCGAGCCTGACTTGCTTTCATTTTTTTACTGGTTAAAGTTCATTGAACTTATTTTACTGTGAATTTAACATTTTCAGAGTACTGGAGAATGTAGGACTACATCTTTACATTTCTTATTCTCTTTTTTGATCTGCTGAATTCTACTGTCA
>NW_006966158.1:0-762 GCF_000164805.1 Carlito syrichta
TCAGGTCTTCTTAAATATTGGTATTGACCACTGCCTTTGACTCTATGAAAAAACCAGTAACACTCCCACTAAATTCCCCTTTTTACTTGAATATATTTGTATTGCATTCATTGTTTACAGACCAGCATCCTGGCTTACTTCTTGAAAAGCAGATTGCTGCATTCAATCTACTTGCTGGATGAATGGACAGTGAGATTCCAAACATTCATGTAGCAATAATGGCAGCACTTCTCCCTGACAAGACAGTAAAGGCATCAATTTGCTTTTAAGTGGTGTGATCTCAGCTCATGGCAGCCTCAACCTCCTAGGCTTAAGTGTCCTTTTGCCTCAGTCTCCTGAGTAGCTAGGACTACAGCCATGCACTACCACATTCAGTTAATTATTTTTTCTTGGTAGAGACAATGTCTCTCTATGTTGCCTAGGCTGGCCTTGAACTGCTGGGCTCAAGCCTCTCACTTGGGATTACAGGGGTGAACCATTACACCCGGCCTTAAGTTTTGACCAGCATCAGGCAAAAAGGAGAAATCTCTGGAAGAGGCACAAGAGCTGCTGCAAGACCTCCCATAAAATTGTACTATGAACTATATGGCAGTCTTCATATTGTACTCCTCAGAGTTGTTACTTCTAACAGATGAGAGTTTAATTTTAACTATCCTGTGTAGAAGAACATTAACTTGGGCGCTTATGCACTTTTGTAAACATTTTTATAAGTAAAACAGTCAAAATTTATGGATTGCTTGCTATGTACTAACTTCTCTGTCA
>NW_006966159.1:0-636 GCF_000164805.1 Carlito syrichta
AACACCAGTAGGTATGTAGGCAGACAGTGGGTCCTTGGTCTTCCAGGAGTGATAAGATATCAGCATGAGGGAGATATCAGCAAGACAGGCAAGGCTTTAAAGGAAAGAAAAACTTTTAGAAGTTAGTCAAGCACTTGAACAAGTAGGAGAAAAAGCCACGACGATCTATAAAGTCACGGGATCCCAGCTCCTTGGTCGACTGTTCAGGAAGGAAGGAAACACGATTTTTTTTTTCTTAGCATCTGCTATATACCTAGGGCCATGTTAGACTATTGGTATTTGTCATTTCATCGGTATTTGAAACAGTTGCAGCATTTCTAACGTTTTGGTGTAATTGTTTCCATTTTATAGGTGAAAAAATGTACATAAGTTTTTGTTTTTGTTTTTTTAACAACAGGTAGGCAAATGGTGGAGTTTCCCTTTCTGTTCCAGAGTTGACATTTCTCCACCACTGCACTCTGTACTCATATTGACTTCTATGAGTATGAATCATCTCTTGTCAACTGTTTACCTATGGAATGCCCTGAGGAACAATGAGTTGTGAAAATAGACACCAGCCAGAAAAATAAGCCAGGATTCCTAGGACTGTGAATAATTCACTTTTCTGGCCTCTCCCTCTTCAGATTGTTTTGAGTG
>NW_006966160.1:0-5536 GCF_000164805.1 Carlito syrichta
CAGCCGACTAATTAGCTGACCTGATGGAAAGCGAGCGAGCCCACTAGTTAACTGACCAGATAGTTGAGTTGCTAGCCGACTAGTTAGCTAAGTAACTAGCTGATTTTCTAGCTGACTTAACTAGCTAGCTGAGTAACTAGCTGGCTATCTAGCTGACATAACTAGCTAGCAAACAAGTTATGTAACTCTCTAGCTTGCTGACTTCACTAGCTAGCTATCTGGCTAGTTAGCTGGCTAACTGACTTAACGATCTAGCTGACAAGCTAGCTGACTAGCTAGCTGACTTAACTAGCTAGCAGAGTAGCAAGCTGACTAGCTCTCTGACTTCACAAGCTAGCTGAAGGGCTAGCTCAATTTCTAGCTGAATTAAGAAGCTAGATGGCTAGCTAGGTGACTTAACTAGCTGACTAGCAACTGATCTGGATAGCTGGCTAGCCAGCTGACTTAACTAGGTAGTTAAGTGGTTGTCTCCATGGCTAGCCATGTAGCTTAACTAGATAGATACCTGGCTGGCTAGCTGGCTAGGCAGCCAGCTAGCTAGCTAGTGGGCTGACGAGCTGGCTAGCCATCCAGCGTAAATAACCATCCAGCTGGCTGGACAGTCGAATAGCCAGGTGGCTTAACTAGCCAGCCACTCTACTGGTCACCCGGCTAGCCAGCTGGTTTATCTAATGAGCCACCTACCTGACCAGCCTGTTAACCAGCCATGCTAACTTGCCAGGCACCTGACTAGCCTGCTGCTAACAAGCTGACTTAACTAGCTAACTTAACTAACTAGCTACTCAGCTAGCCAGCTGAATTATCTAGCTGAAATAACTAGCTAGCTATATAGCTAGCTATCTAGCTAACTAGCCCACTTAACTACCTGACTGAAATATCTGACTAACTGACATAACTAGCTGAATTAACTGGCTATCTACCTAGCTAGTCAGCTGACTTAACTAGCTGAGAAAACTATCTAGTCAACTATCTAGCCATCTGACTTAAATAGTTTTTTGTTTTTTGTTTTGTTTTGTTTTGTGTGTTTTTTTTTTTTTTTGAGTTGGAGTCTCACTCTGTCACCCAGACTGGAGTGCAGTGGCCGCTTCCGGCCACCGCAGCCTCGACCTGCTGGGCTCCGGCGATCCTTCCGCCTCAGCCTTCCAAGTAGCCGGAATTACAGGCATACGCTACCATGCCCAGCTGATTTTTTGATTTATTGTAGAGATGAGGTCTCGCTGCCCAGGCGGGTCTCGAACCCGCGGACTCAGGCAATCCACTCACCTCAGCCTCCCAAAGGCGCGGGATTACAGGCTGAGCCACCGAGCCCGGCTTTAAATAGCTTTTTAACTAGCTAGCGAGCTGGCTAGCCAACTGATGTAAACAGGTAGCCAGTTGGTTAGCCAGCTGACTTACTTAGTTGATCAATGAGCTAGGAAGCTGACCAGCCAGGTGACTAATCTAGCTGACTTAGCTATATATCCAGATGACTATGCCTCTGACTTAACTAGCTCTGTACCTCTCTAGCCACTTGGATAGGGAGCTGATTTAACTAGGTGACATAATTAGCGAGTTACCTGGTTAGCCAACAGACTTAAATAGGTCACAGCAAACTTGCTAGCCAGCTGGTGTAACTAGCTTTCTTAACTAGCTGGCCAGCTTTCTAGCCAGTTGAATTAACTAGCATGCTACATAGCTAGCCAGCTGGCTATCCAGCTCAATTAACGAGGTGACTTATCTAGCTAGCCAGCTCTCTACTTGCTCACTTAACTTGAAAACTACCTAGCTAGCCAGCTGCTTTCTCAGCTGACTTAACTAGGTGACTTAACTTGCAAGCCAGCTGGCTAGACAATTGACATAACTAGTTACCTATGTAGATTGCAAGCTGGCTAGCCAGCTGTCTTAACCATCTGTCTTAACTAGCTAGTCAGCAAATTAGACAGCTGACTTAACTATCAAGCTACCTAGGCAGCCATCTGTCTAGTCAGCTTACTATACTAGGTGACAACTTGCTAGCCTGCTGGCTAGCAGGCTGACATAACAGCTTAGGTACCTAGGCAGCCAGCTTGATAGCCAGCTGAGTTTACTAGTTAGCTACCTATGTATCCCGCTTGCTTGCCAGCTGACTTCACTACCCAGGTACCTAGGTAACCAGCTGGCTAGTGAGCTGACTTAACTAGGTTACTTAACAAGATATATAATGGGCTAGCCAGGTGACTTAACCAGGTAGCTACCCAGCTAGGCAGTTGGCTAGCCCACTGATTAAACTCGCTGACTTAACTAACTAGCAAACTGACTTAACTAGCTGACTTAGTCAGCTAGATACCTATATAGCCAGCTGGCTTATCTATCTGGTTTAAATAGCTAACTATCTGGCTAGCTATCTAGCTATGCAGCTGACTTAAGAAGCTGATTAACTAGCTACCTAGCTACAATAACTAGCTGACGAATATAGCTAGCTTCCTAGCTAGTCAGCTGACATAACTAGCTGAAGTAACTAGTTAACCAGCTGGTTGCAACCTGTCTTAACTAGCTGACTTAACTTGCTAGCCAGCTGGTTGCCAGCTGACTTAACTAGCTTACTAAACCAGCTAGTCAACTGGATCGCCAGCTGACAACTTCTGTCTACCTATCTAGCCAGAAGGCTAGCCAACTGACTTACCTAGGTGACTTAAGCTAGCAAACTGGTCAGCCACCTCGCTTAACTTGCTAGCTGTCTATGTAGCCAGCAGGCTTGCCAGCTGACTTAACTACCTGACTTGAACAACTATCCTGCTGGCTAGCAAAGTTGAATTGTCTAGCTAGCTACCTAGCTAGTCAGCTGGCTAGATAGCTGACTAATCTAGCTGACTTAACCAGTTAGCCAGTTGTGTAGCCAGCTGACTTACCTCGCTGAAATCACTACCTAGCCAGGTAGATCTCTAGCTGACTTAACTAGCTAGTTACATACCTTTCCAGCTGGCTAGCCAGCTATCTTAACTAACTGAATTAACCAGCTAGCCAGCTGCCTAGACAACAAACTTAACTAGCTAGATACCCAGGTAGCCAGCTGGCTAGCAAGCTGACTTAAGTAGGTGACTTAACTAGCAGCTACCTAGATAGCCAGCTGACTTACATGGTTAGCTAACTAGCTAGCTATATATTTAGCCAGCTGACTTAAATAGTTAGCTAACAAGCTATCTACCTAGCTAAGAAGCTGACTTAAATAGTAAGCTTCCTTGCTAGCTAGTTAACCAGCTAGAAAACTAGTTAGCTAAATCGTTATCTAAAGTGCTAGATAGGTGACATAATCTTCTGACTTATCTCATTAGCTAATGAGCTGGATAGCTGACTCATCCAGCTGAGTTAATTCCTTAGCTATCTAGCTAGCTAGCTGATCATTCAGCTGACTTAACTCCTTAGCTAACTAGCTAGCTAGCCTACTCAAGCAGTTGACTTAACTCATTTGCTTACTAGTTAGCTAGTTGACTCAACCAGATGACTTAACCCGTTAGTTGACTAGCTAATAACCTGATTCAACCTGCTGACTTAAACCTTTAGCTAACTAGCTAGCTAAATGTCTTAACTAGCTAACTAAATTAGAAAGCAGACTTAACTAACTGACTTAACTATCTGACTTACTACTTGATTAGCTGACTTAACCGGATGACTTAACTAGTTAGCTAGCTGAATTAACAGTGTGAATTAAATAGTTAGTTAACTATTTAACTAGCTGAGTAACAAGCTGACTTAACTAATTAGCAAACAATTGACTTAATTAGCTGACTTAACTAGCTAGCCAGCTGACGTAACTAGCTGATTTAACTATCTAGCTACCTAGAAAACAAGCTGACATTTCTAGCTGAAATAACTAGCTAGCATCCTAGTTAGCTATCTAGCTAGCTAGCTGACTTAACTAGCTGATTTAACTAGTGAGCTAGCTGACATAACTAGTTGACCTAACTAACTGGCTACCTAGCTAGCCAGTTGAATTTACTAGCTGAAATAACTAGCCAGATGGCTGTCTAGTTATCCTAATTAACTAGCTTTTTAACTAGCTATTGAGCTGGCTAGCCAACTGATTTAACGAGTTTACTTAACTAGATAGCCAGCTGCTCAGCCAGCTGATTAATCAACTAGATGATTTAAGTGCTAGGCAGCTGGCCAGCCATGTGACTAAACTAGCTGGCTTAACTAATTATCTAGCTGGCTAGCCAGTTGCCTTAACTAGCTCTCTAACTCTCTAGCCATCAGGATAGCCAGCTTTCTTAATTAGCTGACTTAATTAGCTAGCCAGCTGGCTAGCCAACTGACTTAACTAGGTCACTACCTAGCTAGCCAGTTGGCTAGCCAGTTGAATTAACTAGCTGCTTTAACTAACTGGCATGCTTTCTAGCCAGTTGAATTAACTAGCTTGCTACATAGCTATCCAGCTGGCTCTCCAGCTGAATTAACTCGGTGACTTATCTTTCTAGCAAGCTGTCTAGCAAGCTGACTTAATTGGCAAGCTACCTAGCTAGCCAGTTGGTCAGTCAACTGACTTAACTTGGTCATTTAACTATCTAGCTGACATAAGTAACTAGCTACCTAGCTAGCATGCTGGCATGCCATCTGACTTTACCTGAATTAACTAGCTGGCCAGCTGGCTAACCAGCTGACTTAAGTGCCTAGCTTCCTACATAGCAAGCAGGCTAGCCATCTCACTTATCTAGGTGACTTAAGAAAGTAGACAGCTGGCTAGCCAGCAGACTTAACTAGCTAGCTACCTAGCTATGCAGGTGAATTGCTAGCTGACTTATCTCACTGACGTAACTAGACACCTGATGGCTAGCCACCTGACTTAACTAGCTACCTACATACATAGCCAGCTGGTTTGTCAGCTGAGTTAACTAACTACCTAGCTAACCTGCTGGCAAGCGAGCTGTCTTAACTTGGTGACATAACTAGCTAGCTAGCTAGCTAGACAGCTGACTTAACTAGCTAGCTACCCTGCTATGCAGCTGTCTATCCAGTTGACAACTCACTGACTAAACTAGCTAGCAACCTGACTTAACTAGCTGACTTAACTAGCTAACTACCTAGCTACCAAGCTGACTTAAGTAGCTGATTTAACTAGCTTGCTACCTAGCTAGGTAGCATGTAGCTAGGTGATTTAACTAGCTGACTTAACTAGCTAGCTAGCTGATATATCTAGCTTACTTAACTAGCTAGCTTCCTTGCTAGCCAGTGGACTTAACTAGCTGAAATAACTAGTAAGCCAGTTGGCTACCCATCTGATATAACTAGCTTTTTAACCAGCTAGTGAGCTGGCTAGACAACTGACTTAACGAACTGACTTAACGAGCTAGCCAGCTGGTTAGCCAGCTGACTAAACTAACTGACTTATCTACCTGTCCAGCTTGCTAGCCAGCTGAATTAATTGCCTAGCTACCTAAGTAGACAGCAGCCTAGCCAGCTGATTTAAGTAGCTGAATTAACGAAGTAGCCAGCTGGCTAGGCAGCAGAGTTAACTAGCTAGCTACCTGACTAAGCAGCGGAATAATCAGCTGACTTAAATAACTGACTTAACTAGATACTC
>NW_006966161.1:0-702 GCF_000164805.1 Carlito syrichta
AGAGCCCAGCTGGTCAAGGCTACAGTGGCCGGGAGCGGCCACTGCACTCCAGTCTGGGTGACAGAGTGAGACTCCAACTCAAAAAAAAAAAAAAAAGAAAACATCCAGACATTCTACTGCAGGACAAACAGCAGCCTATCTCATCCCCCTTGTCAAATCTCCTTCAGATGTAAGACCAGGACAGCCCAACCATTCATGATTTAGCATAATAATCTCTAGTAAACTTTTGATTCCTTGTCAAGGTCAAAGTCATGAGTTCGTGAATTGCAAATATCTAACAAGTCTTTTGCAGGAAACGCCCCCCACCCCAGAGAGTTCGTCTAATTAGCTCTTTGTGACCCACCTTGGCAGCAATCATGTTGTGGCAGGATGCGGCAAATGGTCAAATATATTTCTTGTATGATTGAGTGAATAAACACAGAAACGTAGCTGGTTCAGGATCAGCAGTTGGCCTCATGGCAATCACTAGCCCAGGGCAGGAAAAGAGGTGATAGCAGTTAAAAGTATTTCCTTTTGAAAGGCAAGCTGCAATTTTAAAGACCCGCCAGGGCACCAGGCAGGTTTTGTTTGGGAAAGGCCAAATGACCCAAAGACTATCCATTTAATGGATATACAAAAAGAGTAGCTATTCACAGACTTATCCAAAAAGCACCCCTTCTGAAGTTGACAGTTTACAAGCCTGCAGTTCCTGAAACCATTTGT
>NW_006966162.1:0-826 GCF_000164805.1 Carlito syrichta
ATAAATAAAAAAATTCACCAAGTGTGCTGGGTATGCCTGTCGCCTTGGTGACTGAGAAGGCTGAGGCGGGAGGATCTCTGAGCCCAGCAGGTGGAGGCTGCAATGACTGTGAACAGAATGCCCTGCGCTCCTGTCTGGGCAACACAGTAAGACCCCAGCTAAACAAACAAACAAACAAACAAACAAATAAATAAAGCAAGTCTTATCCTGTTTCACCACAAAGTATGTTAGAAGTTGGATGAGAAAAATGGGAAAATTCCTCTTTATTCGATGCAGCCCAGGAAAGACAAAAGATGGGACACCTACGTCTACAGGGGAGTCCCAGAAAGGGTTCAGGTCAGGCCCTTGCTTACCTGGCTGTTCTGGGGTCTGGAGAAACATGGAGTCCAGCAACATGGACAGGAAGAGAGCAGGCATCAGGAGCCATATGGGGCGGCCCTGTTTATTTTTATTGCTGTCCTTCCATACTATTTCTCCATCTTTGTTCTGTTTTCCAAAGTGGTTTTGTCTATTTTTGTTTTTGGTTTTTTGAGTCAGCGTCTCACTCTGTTGCCCAGGGTAGGTGCCATGGCACACTCACAGCCACCCCAACATCGACCTGCTGGTCCCTGGCGATTGCTCCACTCAGCCTTTCAAGTAGCCAGAATACAACTGCTCACGCTCACTTCCATGCCTGGCCAAGTTTTGATGTATTGTAGAGACAAGGTCTTGCCAAGTTGCCTGGGCTGGTCTTGAACCTGCAGGCTCAGGCAATGCACTTACTTTGCCCTCCCAAAGTGCTGGGATTGCAGGCTGAGCCACCAAGCCCTCCCAGTTTGTTCTATTT
>NW_006966163.1:0-587 GCF_000164805.1 Carlito syrichta
AATGAGCAGAAGAAACGATCTCAGAACTTGAAGAAAACGATTTCAAATTAGCCCAGTCAGACAACAATAAAGAAAAAAGAATAAAGAGAATGGAATAAAGCTTTCAAAAAATATTGGATTATATAAAGTGTCCAAGCCTAAGCCTCATAGCTGTTCCTGAGGAGGAAAAGAAAGCAACAGGTTTGAAAACCTATTTGAGGGAATAATGGAAAAAACTTCCCTGACCTTGCCAGAAATCTAAACATCAAGATACAAAAAACTCAAAGAACCTCTGAAGATTTACTGTGTATATGCACCACATTTTTAAATACAGTCCACTTTTGATAGGCAGCATGGTTGGTTCCATGTTCTTGCTGTTGTGAACAATGTTGTGAAAAACATACATGTGCAGGTATGTTTTTTATTGAGTGATTTGAGTTCTTCCAGGTATATTCCCAGTAGGGGGATTTCAGAGTCATATGGAAGGTCGATTTTGAGAACTATTAAGAATCACCACACTGTTTTCCACAGGGCCTGTACTAGTTTACACTCCCACTAACAGTGTAGAAGTGTTCTCTTTTCACCACATCCTCTCCCAGCATCTGTTA
>NW_006966164.1:0-701 GCF_000164805.1 Carlito syrichta
CCAGAGTGGGGAACACATAGGCAGAGGGGTCAGGGTTAGGAAGAGGAAGGCACAGGATTCTGAGGAGACCCAGATAAGGCAGTGAGCCCAGTCTGAAGTATTAGGAACATGATTATAGAGGAAAACTGAAGGAATTTGTAAAACAATGAGTCAAGTAGAGAAAGAGAATGGAGAATATCACAAGCAGATAAGTACGTTCTGCTGAGGTCACAGGTGACCAGGCCTTTGCTACTCAAAATTAGATCCACAGACCAGCACTAAAGTATTGTTACCATTCTCTACTGTTGCATTACAACCTCCTCAAAGCATAGTGATTTTACATCACGGACAGCATGCATTTTACTCATGAATCTGCACTCTACAGGGATGACTCATTTCTGAGGCTTCAGCTAGAATCCTTGGGAAAAACAGACACTCACCTGTCTCTTGGTTGATGCTGGCTATGATATTAGGAACCGGGAAGCCTCTGTTTCTCTTCATGTCCTCTCTTTATATGGGATAGATTGGTCTCCCACACAGCATGGAGGATGGGTTTAAAGGTAAGTGTCTTCAGATAGAGCCAGGTGTATGTCATATCACTGCTGTGACCTGGCCTCAAAAGCCATGCAGCGTCACTTTTACCACATTACTTTTGTTGAGACAATTACAAAGTCCTGCCCTGTTTGAAGGAAAGGAAAATGGAATTCACCTTTTCATTAAAA
>NW_006966165.1:0-6604 GCF_000164805.1 Carlito syrichta
CAGCACCTATGCAGAGACAGGGGTGTTCTGTCAAATCTAAAGAACAAAGGAAGATTAGGGATTTACTGGGGAGAGAGGAGGTTATGCAAATTGTTTTGTAAGGAAGTTCATTGGCGAGTGTTAGAGGTTGCTAGGTAGTTCTTGGAGTCCTGGAGTTAGACCCTTGCAATTTGGGATTGGCCTTTTGAGACAATTTTGAAACAGGCAACTGCCAGAATACAGCTCCTGCTGGGTTCAGGGTACCCCAAAGGTAGAGATGGCGTAGGTGTTTGGGGGCAAGAAGAAAGAGGGGGAGAGAGAGAGAGAGAGAGAGAGAGAGAGAGAGAGAGAGAGAGAGAGAGAGAGAGAGAGAGAGAGAGAGAGAGAGAGAGAGAGAGGCTGGACCCTTGTCTAGTGCAGAAGTAATTTTTTGGGAATTACAACAGGTCTTTTATCCCCAAATTTTGCACGTGAACACAAAACCAGGTGCATGAGGGGTATCCCCCACCCACCAGATATCCTTTCACGTATAATCCCATAACAGATATTAAACCTTAATCCATGACTGCTTATCCTATAAACCCTTTTCATCGCTATGCTAACTTATACTAATACCAAGTTAAGATAACCCTAAAAATCCCATAACAAGCACTAATCTTTATTTCGTGACTGACCTATCCTATAGACCTTTTTCATCCTATGCTGATTTATACTAATACCAAGTTAAACAATTCTGTAGAAACTTAAGTACTTACTTTACAACCTAAAGCAGCCCATTCCAGAATGTTTGGAATGTGGCCCAGTCCAAAGTTCACAGTGGGCTACCTGCAAGTAACCTAGCCGCATTCTTTCAACAAAATTGCTATCTTCTAAAACTATATTCTACAATTTACACCTTATTCAACTTCAGTAAATCCTAAGATCATGACCCAGGAGCCTGTGACCAATAGTAAGGCTCTCAGATGTGACCCGAGTTTGAATTACAAGTTGTGTGAAAGCCAAAACTGCAGTTTGTGGAAGAATGGGAGAAATAAGCTTCTAAAGTTAGCTTGTGTTCATCCTGGTCTCAGAGTTTTTATGTTTTGAGCTCACAGGAGCTTATTCTGGTTATAGTACTGAGTAGAAAGGGGGAGGAAATGGGGTCAATAGCTCCCGAACGCATCTTAGTGGTCTCAGGGTCAACGGCCCTTCCTGATCCCTAACATTCAGTGGGCCTCCGTGGCCAGCTCCCAAAAGGCAACTTCTTGTTTGAGTGGCTAGCTATCCTTGTGCTACTAGCTGTCTTTGACTCATGTAGTAAGCTGCAGTTTGGACAAATTTCTGATGATAGTTATTTTTTTGTCAGAAAGCTATGCATGAAAGACCTCTCTTCAGGGCCTTCCCTGGTTCCATTTTGCCAATGTTTGGTAGAAGTGACTGTACTTTGATTATGAAAACTTTAACAAGTCACAAAACAGATTCTCCATTTCCCCTGAAAATGATTCCTATAAAAGATTGTGTCTGTCATACATTCACTTAAATATCTTAATAACTACTAAAATAATGCTTCTACTGAAACTGAAGCAAAAAAAAAAAAAAAGCCCCATTCTAACCTCCTGATGTATATACATATCCCTGCCCCCACATGAACATACATGTGTTTGGAAATTTTGCACACTTGCTAAAATAAAACTTTGCACTTTACCAGCGTATTTAATAGCCAATGGAAACTATATCATTTTCAATACTTGGAATAATATTTGTACATATAATATGCATCTTTGTTTCCTTTTAGAATTTTTTGGTAAATTTTCTCTCTCAACTATTTAGCTCTCACATTAAGATTAAATTCCTAAAATTATACAGTTTATAAGCTAAATATAAAAAGCTAACAATAAATAGATATTACAAAAGTAATGAATAGTTGGGAGTTTCTGTGGGCTAGGATAAATCCAAGATCAGTAGACAACTGTATACTTCAAATTTGTCTTTTTTTATATGAGTAGTTAAGAGAGGCTCTAATATTAAGCTGATACTAAAGTTATGGAATGGAATCTCACTTATGTTACTGGTTATCTGTATAAAAATTGATGAATATCTTTAATCTTAAATTACTTATAAAGAAAATGAGAGGGATGGATTATATAATCAGTATCTCCTTTTCAGCTACATTTTTAAAAACACTGAGTGATTCTCTATCTCTTTTAAATGGTATGTCAGTGACTGTCAATGAATTACTTATATGTGACAAAACATTTGAGATCATGTTTTAAAAGTTGTATATATAATTATGACAATTAATGTTTAGGAGAGCCATTGTGCAGCTCTGACTCTAAATGAGCATTAATTAAATAAATTTAATTTGATACGATCTTAATTTAAATTGCATAGTTCATGTATTATGAATATATAACCATATAGAATATTTCTGTCATTAAATTACTTTATTCATATATGTATTTAATTTTTAGTAAAGTCCTAGGTCATCTAAACTGTAGATAAGTAACCATTGTTATTTGTTGATTGTGTTATTTATAGGCAGTTAAAGACACGACTCAGAAAAAAAAAAGATGACTTGTCCTGCTTTCAGGTTTACAAAATGACTCAGTTGTAGTTCTTGGTTTGAGTTTATTTTGGTACTCCCTCTCTATCTCTCTATCTTCTCTCTGTCTCTTTTCTCTCTATAAACACACATAAGCACACACACACGCACAAATATATATAAACCTTGATATATATGTATATGTATATAATTTGACTCAAGTTAAATTATCAATAAAATACAAGCAGAGCACCAAGTTCTACCATTATTTTTTAAAGTGTATTATAATTTTATCATTAAATTATTTATCTTAACAATTTACTAAACATTTCAACCATAAATACATATGTCAGTTAATACATTTAAAAATGACCTTGATTAACCTACTTTTCCTAAAATTCTGCATAAGACATGCTAAAACCAGTTCTCTTACAGACTTCAATTTTTAACTTTTTCCATTGTATTACACTATTGATTATCCAGCTATAAAATTACACTGGAAAGAAGACACTTCATAAATCTAATGCTCAATGCTTTGAAATTGAATGATCTTCAGACAACCACTGATTAGAGTGAAAGTAAAGGAGGCTGAGGGTCTTTCTTATGACAATTTTATTTTGCAAAGAAAGGACACAATATTTTAAGCCTGTTCTACATTGTTGAATAACTTTTCTATTTTCTGTTATGTATTTTCTTTGGATGTTGAATGCATTTTAGTATACCTTTGTGTATAGATGACCTTACAGTAGTGTTAGCTTTCTGTGCAAATTATTCTTATATGTTTCATAATTATTTTTATGCTACATTAAAAAAATTTCTTGCTATACAACTTAATAGCTCTGAATAAGAATTTCCTATTTAATTAAAGGATAAGTAGGAGTGTAAGCCAAAATCATTCAAAATCAGAATGGAACCAATCTGTTTCATATCCTACAAGAGGATTTTATTTCTTAGTATTTTGTTTGTACTTAGAGAATAGCATGTTTAAAAAGTGGTCAAAGTTTCTCTTTTTTATTTTTGAGTTGGAGTCCTACTCTGTTGCCTGCCAGAGTCCAGCTCCAGCAGGTCAGGGTTTCCTGAAAGAAGGATGGCGTTGGCGCAGGAGAAAAAACTTGGACACTGACTCTGCTGCAAACAGGACAAATGCGAATTTATTGTCTTTCCTAACTCCTTTTATACCCTACATGTTTTTTGTTTCCAAGGCAATCAGTTACAATTGAATGGACCAGACAGGCAATGTATCTTTGTTCATCCTGTTTTGATCTTAAAACATTATTATCCTAAACTATAAATTTTATAAACTTCTAACATTTTTTAATGATTACCATTTCTTAATATCCATACAAAACGTACTTATTCCTATAACTATTACATTATAAATCACTACCAAGTTCTAATCACTATAATTATCACATAGATTAACAAGTCACACCTGTGACCTTTACACAGCAATCTGCAAGTAGCTGGGGTAAAGCAACATTTTCAAGGTTTCTTAGCTGCAAGTTGGCCTGACTAGTTTTCCCTAATTTCACACCTGGTGTTTGCAATCTGGGTTAATTATTTCCTGCCAGGGAGAATAAACTTTAATGTTTGTAAAACAAAAAGCCTCTCAGGCTCAAGTCACCTTAGTCACAATCCCTAACTAGAATTACAAGCCTCCTTAACAAAGGGAAGTAAAGCTAAGTGTGCTGTAATATTTATGTGATTGTTAATTTTTAAAGCATAATACACCACATGTAGAAAAAGAAATTAAGTAAATGTAATTTTTGCATTTGCACTCTTCCTAAAAATACAAACTGTAGCTTTTCAAATTTCTCCAATATGTCACCAATCAGAAGAAATAAAATCTTACAAGTAATTGCTACCTGCACATGATATTTAAAATCTCTATTGATAATTTCCTGGCAAGGTCAGTAAGTTCACTGGCAACCATTAAATTGAGCACTTTCTGATAACAAAAGTAGAAGAAGCAAGGGTCTCAGCTGCCGAGGTTCGCTTTGTGACCCAGGGTCTTCAGCCCCGTCGACTTTGCCAGCAGGAAGGCCTCCATGACTGGCTCCCGACAGTTGCCCAGACTGGAGTGCAGTGGCATGCCCACTGTCACTGCAGCCTCGACTTCCTGGGCTCAGGCAATCCTTCCACCTTAGACTTCCAAGTGACAGGAATCACAGGCGTGCACCACCAAGCCCTGCTAATTTTTTGATTTACTGTAGAGACAAGGTCTCACCAAGTTGCCCAGGCTGATCTCAAACCCCTGGGTGCAGGCAGTCCCCTCACCTCTGGCTACCAAAATGCTGTGATTACAAGTATGAGACTAGTTCCACTTATTTTTAACTTAATAGAAAATATTTTTTTAAAGAGTCTATTGATGAGGGCCTTTTTAATCAAGATGGTGTCATCAAAATCCCCCTCCCCCCAAAATAAATTTTATAGTTACTATTTATTTCTGTCACTACTTTTCACAGTTTTTTAGGGGGCAGGGTTGAATTGCTTGAGTATATCAGTTGGAAAAATAAATATATGTTTTTTTAAATTTACTAAAGCCAATGTATTCACAGAAATGACATAGATGCATTGACATACATATTTGATTTGTATGTTGAGGAAATAGGCAGTTTATTGTGTGGTATAATTTGAAGATAATAGTAATGCTGGCTTCTATAGCATATTATAATAGTGCTTCTATAATCAGATATTCTGTAATAAAAGATTGCTTTTTAATTTATTCCAAAATTATGCTTTTTCTTCATTTCCTTTCCTAAAAACTTATAGTTAAAAAATTCAGATTCTGAAATTTGTTATTTTCTCCTCTTCCCTCAAAACCTCTCTTCTGTATTCTATTTTCTCAGAGCCTATTTTGATTTATATTTTATCATAAAACATTACTACTAATGCATTCTGAGTATTCTAGAACCTTATTTCCATTTCCAGAGAAAATGAATGTTATCCATATTTTAGATTAGATAACTAGCAAAAAACACACTTATTAAAATATTACAGTGAAAATGATAAAAAGGAAAGCATTTTCTAAAATATCATTGGTACAGTGATATTATAGTTTGTGAAATAAAAGACTAGTCATTTGAAGAACAAAAATATAAATGAAAATTAAGCAAACAACACACAAGAAAAGATTAACAACTGTAACACAAGTTAATTTCATGTTACGTGACTAAAAATAAGCATAGGTTCTGAATTCCCACTATCTCTCAAACTTATCATGATTCATAACCTCATGTAATTATTTAAAAATTTTTCAAAAACTTGAAATCCATAAAAACATGAGGTCAATTGTAGTAGATGCCAGATGATAATGACATGTTCCTCAGTAGAATAAGTTGACAGGAAAGTTTGTATCTCTTTACAATAAATGTCAAAAAACGCAAGAAAGAAGATGAATAACCCATGATAAAAGTTATAATCCAGTCAAATTAAATCTTTCTTCAGACCTTCACCTTAACCTGATAAATGAGCAAATAGAGTCTTTATTTAACTCTAAATTCTGACCTCCAGTTTTCTCATCAAAGCAGCAAAGGCACATTCAACATATTTCAGCAAATGAAGATATTTAGATCCAAACAATTATTTCATAATTTCTTTTAATTAAAGCTCATTGATTAAGGAAAACTTAATTTTAATTCCACATTATTCCCCCTCCATTAATGAGCATTTATTTTTTTCTGTTTTCACTAAAGATACTTTTTTGAAAACCATAGCTTGGCACAAAAGAGTAAATTACAAAGTAATTTAAATAAAATTAATGCCGGGCTAGGTGGCTCAGCCTGTAATCCCGCACCTTGAGAAGCTGAGGTGAGTGAATTGCCTGAGCCCAGGGTTCGAGACCCAACTGGGCAACTTGGCGAGAACTCATCTCTACAATAAATTTTAAAATTAGCCAGGCGTGGTAGCACATGCCTGAAGTTCCAGGTACTTGGAAGGCTGAGGCGGAAGGATTGCTGGAGCCCAGCAGGTCGAGGCTGCAGTGGCCAGGACAGCCACTGCACTTCAGTCTGAGTGACAGAGTCAGACTTCAACTCAAATAAATAAATAAATAAATAAAATAAATAAATAAAATTAGTAAGTGATGGGAAATTCATGATTATG